>NW_018108181.1:146250-150643 GCF_000183805.2 Loa loa | reverse complement strand
ATAATAATGATAATAATAATAATAATAATAATAATAATAATAATAATAATAATAATAATAATAATAGTAATAATAATAATGATAATAATTAATAGTAATAATAATAACAATAATAGCAATAATAAGAGTGGTAATAGTAATTAGTAATAATTAGTGATAATAATGATTAGTAATAATAATAATTAATAATAGTGATAATTAGTAATAATAGTAATAACAATAATAAATAAGCAAAAATAAAGTGGAACAGGTTATGAGTAAGTAGACAAATTAGTTAATCATGAGCAGTTCGCTCTCACCTGCTGAAAGACGAAGTAAGCACTTCAGATGTGTCTTCATTTACATTTTCAGCGCATTGATGATAAAAAGTATTAGAGAATAAAAAAGTGTGTACATCGAACTAGAATAATATGATAAATTCATTTGTCGAGTATGTCATTGATTCTCAGGATTTATTCCGTCTAACATTTGTAAGTCTTTTGGGTCGGGAGTGACATCATTTGAAATCGGAGAGAAAATCTCATTTCCGCTTAATTGCTGCTGCAGTTTTTGCACTAACGAAAAGGAGCGGAATTCTTTTTTAATTGTCTTTTATCTTGTCAAACCTAAAGCTGTGGTGCGCTCTCCCATCCAGATATCGAAATGATATCTCCATAATGCTAATGATATTCTTGATAGTAGCTTGGCAAGTTTTGTAATACTGTAAAGACTCAATCGTTTTACTCCTTTACATGCTTCATGAAAATTAATCTCGAAGTTATTAATTTATTCAACTTAACATTTCATGCTATTTCCATTTTCCCATTTCTGAGAACAAATTTCAAATTACGAGAATCGCAAACTTAGCATGCTATGAATATTTGGCAAGATGCGAAAATACTTCAAAGTATCCCTGTAATTAGTTACAGTATCGTAGAAATGATTTTCTTAAAGCTTCTCTTAAAACATTTTAATTAATATAAGGTTTGCCACTATCGCAAACATGATCTGATGCTGTTGTTTCATTCTTAGCCAGTTAAATTCTCTTACCTTCGACGAAGCCTAACAAACCAAAACGTAATGATCCAATCATTTTGGAATACATTTTATTAGAAGCGAAAGATTCGGGATGAAAAAGACGAAGACCGAAAGGAATCTTCTGGACCTTTACGGCTTATCACATTGTTATTCATTGAAGAAATAAATTGTACTGTCGCAACAATTGATCGAAAGACTTTGACTTTAATTTTCTGCTCATGGAGTTGAATAAATGAAATGGGTCTTTTGCAGGAAGCATTTAGCTAATCGATTTTCCTGGCAATGATTACAGCAACCTCAAAAAAAAAAATTTCGTTGTAATAATTCTCAGAAACGTTCAAATTTTGATCAATTTATGCATATAAGAAAGTAAATTTCATATCTCTGACCATTTTTTTGAGATAATTATTCCGAGGTTATCTCTTTCCAAATGCTATATCTTACCTTATTGCTAGGAAAATCGATTTGTACATCGGCTTTTGATCATTTTTATAGGAATTTCGATGAAATGATATGAGGAAAAGCATCTAATCATATTCTGTTCCAACAATTGCGCTCATTAATTAATAAAATGTCGCGTTAAGAAGATAGTATACGTGTATATTTCCCAATCCTTTTCTCATTTTCCAAACGGACACGCGTAATTTTATTGACATTTCAGCATGAAAATGCAGTGTAAGTGAAAGAAAGCATAATTTAAATTCTTTTGGAAGGGTTAAGACCGCAAAAGATGAAGAGTAAGATCCAATGAAAGGAATAAATGAAACTAATAAAAGGATAATATTCATCTGTTAGTCATTTGCACAAATCGAGATATTCCTTCAAATTTAGGAGCATTTTTTGTGTTATTATTGTGCATGACAGAACAGAACACTCCTTACGTCTTAACATATTGTTCATTATTTAGCGCAGAGATAGCAGAAAAAAACTCAGAAATTACTTAGTGCACAGGTATAGCATTCGTAAGTCAAAAAAATCGGTGGTATTTTTCAACTTCTGAGATTAGTGTACTTTCAGGTTGGTTAAAAAATGTTATCTGAGCTTTTAGCTAAAAGTAATTAAGTTATGAAAATAACCAAATGTTACCAGTGTTTGTTTAATACTTCTTCGTGTTACAATATCGTTTTACCTCCATAACATTCCAGTAATTACTAAGTTGCGGGATATACGTCAATAAAGGCACTAATGCGTTAAAGCATTCTGCCTGAAAAGTTTAGAATTTGAACTTGAAAAATTTCGAACTTTCAAGCTGCATGATAGCTAACGAATGAATCTATGTTTTCAATTATTTTTTACAGCATCTATTATTTGTTCATAATCTAGCCACTTATGATTTTCAAACTGTTTCATCATCTATTAGCATTGATAACTATCATTTGGGAGTGAGAATAGAATGGATCGATATGTAAAGACCATTTCAGTCTTTTCTGTTTTAGTGCAATTGTGATTTAGCGCTTGAAGCAAAGGTTCTATTTATAGTGGCAGTAAGGACGTGAAGTAAAACAAGGTATCACGGAGTCGATCTAAACAATGCCATTCTATTCTTTTTGTTTTTTATTTGTTTTTTTTCTTTTCTTTTTTTTTTTTGCATAAACAACATGTTAAGAATATATTGAAGTATAGTGAATATCAGAGAATATTCGAATATCAAACATCTGTTCGATATATTGTATAGATTAATTCCGTTTGTAAGCTAACTTCCTTATCACCATGATCGTAATCAATTATATCTGCTTAATATTATTATTCAGTCTCTCTGTTGGATGAAGTATGTCAAAGTATTGTGCTATCGCCAGGTAATTGTCCACATGTTACAGTGAAGGTTTGATATGTATAAGCTGATCAAATTACAGATTTATTCATTGCTAGTGGCAAATAGTATTTTGTGGAAACGTAAAAGGACGATAAAATGACTGCAAACGGTGACATACCAGAGTCACTGGAGGAAATTAATTTGAAAATGAATGCGACAACTGACGAAGTAAGCTTAACTAAAATAATTATGGAGCTCGATGATAATAAGCCTTTACTAAATTGTGGTTCTGCAAGTGAAATAAGCTTTTCTTGTTTATGTGAGATAACATCTTCGATAATCAATGACAATTATCAATTTATACAATGATTTATTACCTACTATTTTCTAGATTTTGCTTTCGAAATTTGAAAAGTTGACAAATTTCAAAGGAATCAGAAGTCATGAATTATGGCGAAATATTCATTCTAATTTCTTCTTCAGAAAGTAGAACTTATATGATGGATGTAGTGCCTCAACATCTCTTGACATTATTTTAAAGATTAAGGAAAGAAAAGTTTATTTTTGTAATTTGCACGGTTACATTGTTGAAATTTGTTGAAGGCCTATCTCTGATCACTTGCTTACTGAACTTATTGTTGATCTTCCACCAGAATTCGAAATATCTGTCACATCCATGGTTACCATGCATTTTCCATAAAAAAAGATGACAGAAACTTCTGCCAGATGGATATTTGACTCGCTGTCAGAAAGGTATTAAAAATCCCTGCACCGATAACAAACTGCGCTGTGATATCCACCATAAAGGTTTCTCTTAACAATTTGAGAAAACATGAAGATCCTGGTATGACTCTATTCATCTCTTGATGTATATCACTGAAATCAAATGAAAGAGAAAGCATCACACCAAAATTCGATCGAACTTAGTTTTGCTTGATGACAATAAAAAGGGAGCAGTAACTAAGGCAAACTGCTCATTGTTCGGAAAAATCGATGGTAGTATGGAATCAGTATATGTATAGACCTATTCAACACCATTCATCCTGAAAAGACCTTATGAAGATTTTTAAGAACAACAACTGTTACCTGATTGATCGTGATCTAGTAGTGTTGGTTTTGAATTGTGAAACTAAAAGAAAAAGTCAGGAACTGAATGATACAAGCCATAAAGTGAATATTAGTTAGATAAGAGTGAGTTCTGGAAGTATTCTTGAATTATATGAAAGGAAATAATAGAAATTATTTGTTGCATCTTTATGATAAATCTTATCACAAAGATGCTTTGCATTCAACAATTACTAAGCGGTAGTGACGCAATTTCCTGCAATTCTAAACGGAAGATAAAAGCGCATCGAAGTCCTTTAATAGAGTCTTTTATTAGTGAGCCACGCATTCAGCTTAATATCCGTCAAGTATTGATGGATGAAAGCGTTCATGTCATTTCCGATTTTTTTCATAAATTAGCTCCATTGTCATCTTTTTTTATACATCCTAGTCAGTAAATACTTAAGTGGATGGTAATGCTAGACTTAATTATACATTTCATACTGTTATCCACTCTGTTTCTTCTCTTTGCAAATCCAACGGAACTAGATGGATCTGTTTGATAATTTTTGAAATTTT
>NW_018108181.1:133537-145719 GCF_000183805.2 Loa loa | reverse complement strand
TATATATATATATATATATATATATATATATATATATATATATATATATATATATATATATATATATATATATATATATATATATATATGAGGTCACTACTATCCGTACTTTTCCATTTTTATTTATTTATTAATTTTGTTTTTAATGAAAAATAATGTCGCTATATAAATTATTTAGTGGTTTATGGATAATTTGATATGGGTGGAATATTGAGGAAAGAAGAATGAAAGTATCCAAGAATAGCCTATATTCTTACTCCCCTCCTCTTGGCTCAATTTGAATGTTCAAGTGATTCAAGGTAGATTAATAACCAGTTATTCACAGACTCATTCATTCATTCATATTTTGCGTAAGCTTTTCAAACACGAAAACTCTTGTCTCTGTTCTTAACTGGTATTTCAGAAGTTGTTTGGATCCAAGACTCAGTATCATATTTTCAGTTTTCCTCAGTTTCATCTAAGTCAATAAACTCCAAGCTGTAAATGATTTTTGATGAAATTAAATAAAAAGTTCTATGGCATTTTTGATTAATAAAAGCTATATGGGAGAGATATATGGGAGCTTCCAGGTTATCTCTAAAAGTCAATGGTTTACCGAAGTATGAAGGTCTAGTGATATCTATTGATATGTGCGATGAATTCAAAAATTTAAACATATCTGTCGATAGTACCATAGTGGAAGTAATAATTCCATAAAATATTAATGCAATGTCACGATTATATATATATTTTATTTAAAATGAATAATTATAATTTACGGTTTGAAACTTTTTATGCACAAAGTGTCGCTTGTCCTCCATTTGAATCAAATATGAAAGGAAAAGAGAAATGATGACATGACAAGAAATTCTAGTGAGATGTTAATAAATATTTTTTTAGCTTTTAAAATTAGCGTTTTCACTTTCTTTGGCGAAAAAAATCAAGAAATTAAAACAAAAATCGAGAAATCGACATCAATTATTGTGTTTGCAATAAGGATACAGCTATAATATTTCGATTTGAAGTCTTTAAACGAAGTTGAGAACTACTTTATTACAAAATTTAGGTTCTGTAAAATTTTCAATTCAAAGTTTCATCCTTATTTTTGCTACTCACACATCTCAAATTCCTAAAAAAGAAAACGATTAATTTGAGCAAATTTTTGAAACTGTTTCAGTCTTTGGAAGCAACAAGGCGTATGTTACAATTATGTGAAGAGGTATGTTGTTACATTCGGAGAATGAATTAATTTATATGGAAAAATATCACTGATTGTCATTCTGATGGAATTCAGATATCTGTTCAGTTCATTTAAGCAAATGGTATTTTATTCATTCAGCAATAATTGATTGTCCTAACATTAACTAAAACAGCTGGAATTTATACTTTCCAATAAAAAGTTTTCTTCAGAAAATTTCATTTTGCAAAAAAACCTCGGAATTGAAAGGAATGAAGCAAAGTTGACTAGAGAAAACAATTAAATTTTGTTTATCTTCACCTCATGAAATTATCATATGATTTCAGAGCAAGGAAGCGGGCATTAAAACACTTGTAATGTTGGATGATCAAGGAGGTACTCTTCCAAACACTCCTTCTTTTACAGAAGTCGCTTTTTGCTGTATTTTAATTTCCATCGTTTGCCTTCTTAATTTTAAGTTCTAATATATGATATACGAATTAGAACAGAGTTAGAAGATGAAGAACAATGATATACAAATAGCATCCACATGAGACAGAAAAGACTTCCGTAATTACGATTATACAAATATATATAAAGTAGGAATAATCAGAGATGAAATAATCATTATTATTTCATGTGCAAAACATAATTGCAGAGCAGCTCGAACGTGTTGAAGGCGGTTTAGATACGATAAATCAGGATATGCGCGAAGCGGAAGAGCATCTGAAAGGCATGGAAAAGTGTTGTGGTTTATGCACGCTTCCATGTTTCAAGTTTCTTTTTGGAAAGTTTCCGCTACCAAAATCATGAATAAGAATCTATTTGCTAATTTAGACGTACGAGCAATTTAAAAAGTTATGAAAACTTATCACGCAAATTTCACGCACTATTATCAGTAATACAAAACTTCATAATCATTCCCTTTTCACCAGTTACCTTGTAAGTGACTTTGTTATTTAACGTAAAAAAGTAATTGTTCATTAAACGCACGTATAACTCTTTGAATCATTAAACGAATTTAACAATTCAGATAATTATGCGATATTAAACGTCCACAATTAAACAAATTTGTTTAATTTGCACTGTGGAATGAAATTTGCAATGTTTTATGTTATATTAACAGTTAGTGAAAAGTTTTCAAGTTTCTGTGATCTATTATGACAGTTGTTCATTTACTAAAAGATAAAATAATACAGTTTCACAAGACTTTAGAAATCAACATTGCAGGACAGAAGATTTCGAAAAAAACTCAGAATATGCAAAGGCATGGAAGAAGGATGACGATGGAGGTGTAATTAGTGATCAACCTCGGATAACTGTTGGCGATTCAGGAATGGGTCCTCAGGGTGGATATATCACACGGTTAGTTGACCAATTTATTATGTAATATTTCGTTTAGCCTATAAAAAATTCTTTTTTTTGTATCAGTCATAGAATTCCCTATTAACTGTTGTATTTTATCTCTTTGACATAAATTGCAAAGCGTTTTATTATCTCAATTTTTCCTTTGAGGACTTCCTAAAAATTTCTTCCCAACTAAAGATTTCCGAATACTTTTGAATAAGTATTCACTGGTTTTTTTTCTCATGACGAAAATTTAACATGATGGCATAGCATTTATTCGGACGGACAAACAACCGGTAAGCAAATTAATGACTTAAGTTTAAGATTTCTCGCTTCGTGAATAAAAAGTGAAATTTGAGAATAACAAACGATGCGCGTGAAGATGAAATGGACGAGAATGTTCAGCAAGTATCAACAATGGTTGGTAATTTACGTAATATGGCAATTGATATGAGCACAGAAGTTAGCAATCAAAACAGACAGTTGGATCGTATACATGAGAAGGTACGCTGGTCACTACTACTTTTACATCAATATTTACAACAAACATGCATTCAGGCTTTCCTTAATGGAAATCCTGAAATCCATCAGGAAGAAGTAACTGGATATTATTTGCAGACTCAATCGAATGAAGTGAGAGTGGAGTCAGCTAATAAACGAGCAAATAAACTAATCACTAAGTAACGTAAGTTTGCAAAAAGTTTAAACTTTAAAATTTATTCAATTTATGAAGGTTGTTCGTATTTTAATATCCTGTAAATCGGTGATATCGATTATGATATAGATTCAATTCTTGTGAGAATGTTTTGAAGTGCAGATCTTCCTAGTTACATCGTTTCGAATGAATTGTAAAAGGAATAACAGCTGTGGCTTACTCACTTTCACACACAGAACTTAGAAGAAAGTCTAAATAGAAGCGCTATGGTTTCAAGGATTTCTTATCAATTCGTTACTGTCCATCAGTGTCATCATTGTACACATTCCAGTCACTCTTTGTTGTCTTAAATCTGCATATGTCTATTAATTAATCATTGTCATGAGCTTTGGATAGTCTATGTAACAGACGGTTCTTCTTTATAAAATGATCTTATCGATTAGTAGATACATTCATAATCGGATCAAATGTAAATGAAGTGATTAGGTTGCTTCTATGATTTCTGTGTATTTACCTGTGCTTTCGTTTCAGTAGCATCTTAGCGAAGATTTGTTTTATATTTGAAAAGTGAAAATTGGCATTCTCAGAATATATTATCGAGTCATTTTAAAATAAGATGTAATTCAAAATAAGGAGTATTCCTGTGAGAGGATAAAACGTAATACTTTTTAAAAAGAATTATTATTGTTTCATGTGAAAGATATAGTTGCAATGTAGCATGAAAGTGTTGGGGGCGGCCTGGACGGAATAAACTAGAATTGCGGGAGGGGTGTTTGTCGTCTGACTTTAAACAATCAAGGGAGAGCAGAAAAGTTTGAAGTCAAGATAAAGAAAAAAGATAAAAAAACAGAAACTCAGTTAACTTCCATCCTCTCTCATATTCGTCAACTTAATTACTGTTTCAAGAAAGGATACTCTTTTTTATCGCAGGCACTGAATTTATTTGAAAATTCGGACTAAGAGTTGATTCAAATTAGTTTACCCAAGAAAGAGTGTCTCTCATTTTATGGCATGGTATATTTATGGTATGATCAATACCGCAATGAATGCGGCTTAGAACGTCGTAGCAAAGGTTGATATTGGTAATCGTACTAACAAAAAAGTCGATTGCTTGATAGGCTTGGAAATGTCGAGCGAAGAATAATGTATTAGAATTGTAAATATTATGTTCAATGCAAAATGACCAACCCGTTACATTTGCCTCATAAGTTTCACAACTTTACGATACGGTGACAATAAAATACGAGGTAAAGCTTCCATCCAATTTTTTTTTTGCAGAAGTAGCGGGCGATTAGATACATCGAACTGAATCCTTTAGAGATTGGTGCCACTATAATTTTGTGGTAAAAAGATAAACTGACCACACCGGAGAACTCAACAACTTGCTTAATTAACTAAAAAATTAACTAAAAAAAAAAAAAAAAAATTAAATCATCACATAACAATGGGAGAATTTCATTTGCCGATTTGATTGCCAACATCATTCCCCAAAAAGAGCACTCCAACATCCCTACTGCGCACTGGTTCTCATGAATCATAAAAATGACGGTGCCCCACTTCCGTATTAATGTTGTGTAAATTGAACCCCAACGAAGCGACGTAATATCAGTAAATTTTAGCACCACTCATTCAAGTTCTTTATTTTAAAATAAAGCAGAAAAAATTACTGTAAAAATGTTGTTAAATTAGCACGTTTAAAGAAAAAGAAAAAAACGAAGTAGAAAAATGTTCATGTTTCAACTGCCGATAGAAATACAGAAAATATTGGAGACAAAGAAATTGATATTATGTGCAAGTAAATTCAAAAAGTAAAGTGAATACAAGCACGAACGGAAAAAGTAGATAAAATACGAGAATAGGAACTGTAGTAAAGAACCACACAAAAAGAACACATAAAAACTTACCGCTGACGGTAAACTCACAGAATGAAATCAAAAATAGCCATGAACATCAAATGTCCCCTTCCGAGCTATATATATGCAAGGACATCAAAGTATTAAGCTTTGAAAAAAATTTCGCAAAACCACAATCAGTTGGAAATCTTATGCTTTAGTAAATGTTTGAGAAAAAACACAAAATATTTAAAATGAAAAAATATGTTCAGTAAGAAAGTGTGGAAATACAGCAAAAATGAAAACATAAATCCATAAGGTAAGTGTAGCGCGAAATTTCGCAATTCATTACAGTCAATATAAAAACAATGAAACAGCAGAAACTTACAATCTCAATCCAAAAAAAAAAAGGTAAATACAGCACCAATGCAACATTTTTCCTGTATAGGAGTAAAAATATTTTTTTCCTGTATAAGAGTAACAATATAAGAGTGAAAAATTTTTGAGATTTAGGACTACTTTCTTGTTTTTGACATATCTGCAGCTTGTCAATAAAATTATAATACTAACGAACCACTAAAAAAACTGCAGCGTGTGGGACCAAATTTAAAAACCTCTGTAAGAATCAACTTTAAATAAATTTGTTCTGAATTTCATTCAATTCATCATTAAATTTAATGATATAATTACTATTCCAGTGCGTCCATTGTATCACTGACATCACGTAAAGAAGACGACATCACGTTGTGGAAAGAAAATTGTACAAAATTATTCTGCATTTCATCCAGTTCATCAACCGTATCTAAAGGTCCTGAACGAACTGATGGCGGAGTTAGTTGTACTGGAGCTTGAGTAAATTCCTACAAATAGCCATATATAAAAAGACTAAAGAATGAGATACTGCATATAAATATTCGGAAATGAAACAGTTATTGACTGAAATTTTTCAAAACAACCTATGAAATTCAGTAATTCACCTAAAAAAACTTTAACACCCATGTTTCCTTTACTAAAAATATGTTAGAAGGTTTAATTTCAACAGCAATGGGCTAGGATTAATATTAATATTTCAACTATGTTTAAAGCTGATAAGGAATAAACCTTATCGAAGTAACAGGTATCAGTATCCGACTGCACGTTCGGCCTGAATGGAGGAGCAATTTCTTTCTGGTACAACTTCTCCCAGTCGATATCATTGAAAAATTCATGCTGCATAATTTCCTGCGCGTCTTCTGGTCCTCCGCCAAGTCTAAACTAACTTATTCAAATTTCGCTACATCGAATTAGCACCAAAAAATGAAACTTTAAATTGATTTCCAAAGAAATGACAATGCATCAAAGCAAAAAGGCATTAAACAAAAAGCGATTTGAAAAATTTGCCTCACCTTTGATTCGGATCTTTGACCAACAACCCTGTGAGCAAAGCCCTAGCTGGTACTGTCAACTTCGATGGGAAGCGTATAGTACCGGTAAGGATCAGCTCAAACAATTTTTCATGATCCTTTGAATAAAATGGTAATCGGCCACACATCATTTCGTACATCACAACACCGACACCCCACCAGTCTACCGCACGACCATAGTCATTATCTTCAAGTACCTGTAGATCAGAAAAAAATTTGATTCAGAAAAACAAAAGCGATCCAAAAATGAAATAATAACCTTCTTAAAAACAGAGTGTTATTAGTACTTAAGACTTATGCAAGAACGCTACCTCGGGAGCTAAATATTCTGGTGTGCCACAAAAAGTCCTTGTTCGATCACCGAACGATATATCTTCCTTACATAATCCAAAATCAGCTATCTTTATATGACCATCTTTGTCCAGAAGCAAATTTTCGAGCTAAAACTTGAAAAGCCATATTTAAAATTATTTAAATATTCGATGGGACTTGGAAGTAGCACAGCATCAAAGACAAATACTTTGCAGCTTAAAACAACGCTTAGATATCGGATTTTGAACGACCTGGCATCCATATTTTTTACTGCTGAAACATTTCATCCATTTTCCCATTTTGTATTTGAAAAATAAACGCTGCTCTAAGTTACATGCAGTAAATACACACAAACAAAGAAATCGAGGAAAAAATACACAAAAGCGCAAGGTTCAAATATGTGAATTTCTGAAAAATTTGATTTAAAATGAACAAAATTTTGTTTTGTAAAGAAACTAGAGCAAAAGTTTAAGTGCAATCAGTCAAATATGCTTCTCCAACTCATTTTCTGCAACGTTTGGAAGATACAATGAGCATTTGTTTCAGCCTTTTCTATAACAGCTTCAAACCTTCAAATCCCGATAAATTATGTTGTTGGCGTGCAAATAGCCAACGGCGGAGACGATTTCAGCACCGTAGAATTGAGTTCGTGATTCACTGAATCCTGCTCTTTTCAGCTGTACTTCCTTATTAAGATGATAATAGAGATCGCCGCCAATTGCAAATTCCATGACAAAACAGAGCCGATCATTGGTTTGAAATGAATATCGTAGTTCCTACACAAAACTGCTTTTTCATATTTTCATAAATGGTTCCATTGACAAATTCATCAAAAAATAAAATAAGAAATAAAAAAATAGGAATTTTTCATTTTTTGATGTATACTTTTGGACAGGTACTCAAAAATTTTGGTGAGAAAATATCAAAAACTAGTGAATCAATTTTTAAAAGGATGGGAAAAGTTAAGTTCTCATAAAATTCTCCACGGTTTTGGTATCAAAACGCAAAATTCCGATGGCCAACACGATATCCTTGTTAATTCATAACAAAATACATCATGAGCGAAATTAACCCATTTTACAGCTTCCAAGGGTAACAAACTAAAAAGAATGGAAAATATAAGTTAAAAATACAGACTGTGATATAGTACAGAAATATGCGAAAAATGCTACAAAATTCTTTGACAGAAAATGTATAGTAACACATTTTAAGCATAAAATCTTCAATATTTCTAAAGAAATCTCCATGATCGCATGAGTTAAACAAGCAGAGTAATTAGTGCTTTGAAATTAATTAAGGCATGCAAAAAGTCCCAACAAAAGCTGTTCAAAAAGAAGTGTAAACCTGTATACAACGAACAAATGATTTCTAATTATTTGAAAAACCATTCTTAGGATTAGATTATTCCTCCTCAAATACTCTAAACTTATTGCCCAACATTATCAACAGTTTTCTAAGAGTGCCTGGCTTTTTCAATTAAGATAATTGATCAAATAATTCGAATTACCAAGAATGATAACTTTAACCGATGCACGAAAGTGACAAAATATCGAAAAACAATATTCAGTAAACATCCTTTTAAAAAAAACGAAAAGAAAAGTAAACCTAATAATTAATTCATCTTTCGTTATCAAATACATAAGCCATCGATTTATCTGGCTTAAGTAAATGCCTCGTGTTTGGAAGCTAGATCTCTATGAAACTATACAATACTTTTGCATACATATTACACATACGTAATGTATAAGCAAAAGATACCTACTAGACATTTGATATACAACGTGAACAAAAGCGAGGAAAAGTAAAGCGAGAGGTATTATCCATAAGATTATCGTGAAAAACAAGAAATCAGCATAAGTACTAAAAAGTGGAACGAAATTACAAACAAAAGACCCTTTATACGTCCCAAAAGGATGTGAAGCACTAACCTTCATATCCCTATAAACAATGCATTGTTCATGCAAGTAACCAAGTGCAAGGATAATTTCCGCGCCGTAAAACTGTGTTCTTGTTTCGCTAAAGATCCGATTCTGTTGCAAATGGAAGAATAATTCACCACCATTCGCAAATTCCATCACGAAACACAAATGAAAGGGCGTTTGAAAACTGTACTTCAGCTGCTAAAACAAACAACTACAACACACAAAGAAAAGTACATAACTTTTGCATAGACAAAGAGGATAACATTCTTGCAATACCAAATAGAAATCTCTCCTCGAAATCCCGAAAGAGAAAAAAAAATCCGCTTCTTCAAAATGAATACAAAGGTGAAAGAATCTCCCCTCCTCTTCTCTATGCGGTTTGGAAGAGTCCTGGATATCCTAGAGAAAATTAAATGATTAAAATGACACGAATACGAGAGATATAAAGAAGAGAACGGCGAAATACATCCCAGTTATTTCACCTTCACGTCAAAAACCGCATAATTGATAGATAATTCTATGAAATGAGTTTCTGAGCTGAAAAAACAAAAACCATGAAAAGCAAGCTGAAGACAGTATTGAACACTAATGAATTAAGAATTTCATTCACTAGCAAGAAAAATATAATGACTAATTATTAATACTGAAAGAAAAGAGAACTGCAACGGAAGAGTAGAAGAAAATCCTAATCGGAAATTAATTTCTATGAAATGATTAATTGCCTGTTCAATTCAATATCCAGCTAACAGCCAAATCGTATTTCTGGTCATGCTTAAATCACTTCTTCATGACAAAAATATTTGTGAGTAAAAACTTGCTAGGCAAAATCAAGAAAAAGTGAAACACGAAAACGTACTAAAAAAGTAAAACCTGGAAGCGGCAAAACAGAATCCACAAAAATTTTGAATTATTCCACAATGGGAATATATATTATATGGCCATTGAAACACATCTTAGATAAAAAAATATTTTAGTAAAAAAATGTTCAGACACACTAACAGTTAAAAATGGATGCTTGCATCTCTGTAATACACGGTTCTCCGTTAGAGTATGTGCCACTTCATCCTGAAAATAATGGTACCATCACATTTGCTATGGCTTACGATTCTTTCAGTTATATTTTCTTCATAATAAACATCCAAATAATCACTGTCTACATTCACTTCCTATTACTATATCTTCGAAACCAGCCAAATAAAAGTAAAAACCGAGCAAAACTTTGGAACAGTCACTGCTGCAATTTGAGATAATGCCAGCAAAGTATTTGAAAGACTAGTCGAATAATCTGAATAATGACAGACCTTTTGAATAATAACTTCTTTCTTCAATATTTTGATTGCATAGAGTTTCCTTGTTCGTTGTTCTTTACATAAGATAACTTTACCAAAAGTACCTTTACCCAGTACTTTCAGAAACTCGAAATCTTCTAAGGACTAAAATCAGAAATAGTTGAAAAATTGGTCTACCAATCCGAATAAACTGATACAGTCTTCTTCGCAACAGCTTGCAGCAGATGTAAATTATAAGGAACGTCAAATGTATTTTCTATCAGTAGCTTTGCTGCAAAGTATAGATTGTGCGCACAAAACATTAGTTAGTTAAATACATTTCCCGAATTTTATAAGATTTCCGCTAATAAGCAATATCCTAGCAAAATAATGAGAAACAAGCTGACATGCATATATTCATTACTGATGTCTTTTCTACTGGCACAGAAAAAAAAATTTATTACTGTAGCGCGTATTGTGATAAAGCACGAAATAATGTATCACAATCATTTCTTTTTCCTCCTAAGCAGATGAGATTAACGAGAAAGCTTTTTCGAAAAAATTATCCAAAAATAAAGAAAACTTACAATCTTATCTCTTCGTGCAGCTTCCGCAGCATCAGCCATACTCATTATATCTCGTTCTCCGCTGTTAATCGATATTTTGAGTTGTTCATGCGTAGTTCTTGTCTGACGATTTACTTCTGATAAAATGTTCGATTCCTCCACCATTTCTGTATCCATTTCGGATTCCGACTCCTTCAGTGAATCCGAAACAACCTAAATATTTGGTAAATATGAAGATGGAATGCACGCTAAACTAATAAGTCTTGACAATTACTTTATGCACAACATGAGGGCAAATCGAATAAAAACCTTTATTGCATTAATCCAACCCTCACGCATTTCGGCAGTCTCAGCGTTAAACATTCGCTCAATTACAGTTGTCCACTGCAGACCACGAACTAGGAATGTGTTTGGCTTCGGCCTTTCTACTTTCATCAACTAAAACAAAAAGATTTTTCAGAGTAATTCAACAACTTACATTAAAAATAGGTCTACCAGCTGATGAAATTTTCATTTCAAACTTATATAATGAACGGCATTTAATAATTTGATCAAAGTAAGGGTTAATCTTTATTATTAAATAACAATCTGGAGTTCCAAAAGCAAAATAACAACCTATAACTTCTCACAGTCGCCACTGATAATGTCGTGATAATGAAGTAAATCGTGTACCAGAAGAACAAAAAAAAATTAAGGTTCAAAAAAAGGATGGCCTAAGTACCTGAACATTTTTAACTGTGAAATCATTTAATGGATCGGGAAATGGCTGGTCTGGGTTTGGTTTCGCTCGGAACCCCAATAACGCACCATCTTTGAAAAGAATGAAATATCTGAAAAGCAATAGAAATCATACTTTTAAAACTACAAATAACACAAAGTATTAACTAATATACTCTTACCTTGGTCGCCAATTCTTGATATGTTCGCCTCTTTTCATCAGCCATCCTTCATGTACTGCCTCATCAAGTTTTCGAGATTTAATACTTATGTTCCCAGTAGACATACCACTTTTCCCCTGATGAATATCTTCCTAAACACGTCTTCTCTTAAGCGTATACCATATACAGAGTTGCCTTGAAAAATTATTAAGAAAGTGTGAAAAAATGGAGCATTCCGCTAGCACTGCATGGAGCAAGTACGTAGGAAACACTACCAAGTCATTAATTCAAGATATGAACCGAAGAAGAAAACAATTTCACCATAAATGAATAAGCATTTTAGCTGAAAGTTTTTGAGCAATTCTCGATCAGCCACTTTATCCCATTCTTGCAACGGAACAAAGAGTGATTGAACGGGTGTACTGATCGACTTGTCCGACCTCTTTGGGAGAAACGACCAGGTATGACTAATCACACGACGTCACCCCTGTACAACAAATTCTCCCACCACTAATGAAAACGCTGCATGCAAGCCATGGCCGTCCAATGAGATCAGAATGCAACGTTACGATCCCATCCAGCATTGTGAAAACAAATGTCTGGATCTAGCAAATATTTTTGCAGTACTTTCGATCGCTTCTTCATCTCCTGCATGGAAGATTTCGAGTAAAAGATTCATCTCAGACAGGCTTGTTCCAGTCTACCTTTTACATCTTTCTCTTCCATTTCATGTGTATTTTCGTTTACATTTGCTATATTATAATTTTTTTGTTTACTAAGTTTTTTTAATTTCAAAATTCTTGCATTACATTTGGCTACGTTTCAATATATGTAGGCACAATT
>NW_018108181.1:111048-133356 GCF_000183805.2 Loa loa | reverse complement strand
TATATATATACATATATATACATATACAGTCGACAATATGCAAATGCATAACTGTTTGTTCGCTCGATAACATATTAACAAAAAGTTGATTTCATTACAGTTTATTCATTTCGAATTGAATATTTGTTATACATATCGTTATTACATAAAGACCAAAAAAGAATGGTTCGATCAAAATATGTATCATGGAGAGGACGAAATTCTAAAACAGGTTATTTTTAGTGATGCTTTTTTCGACTTTTTTTGATGCCACAGAATTTTAAACAAGATAAAAAATTAAGTGTTTATCATTTAAGGCGGATTACTAATCCAAATATCAGTTGTCTTCTTTTGTTCCTTTTTGAACTGAAAAAAAACGTTGTTTTCGTTACAGTTATTTACTAAAATTAGAAAATGAAGAAAAGTTTCAAAAAAACACAAGTATTTATGTTAATAATAAATATGTATTAAATTAAAGTGAAGTAGGTATCATTTGGGATACGGAAGACTGAAAAAAGACTTCTTTAGAGCTCAGACAGTTTTTCCACGTCTTATTTGCAGAAAATTTTGTCAATGATTGATTGTTTCATGAAAAAAGCGAATTAAATTACCTTTTTCTTGAAAAACTTTTGCATTTTCCATACCAGTAAGTGTTTGATAAGCTGGATCTGCTTGATCCACTATACCGCCTACTGCTGGTGCTACAATTATATTAAATGCAAATTATAGCAAACATGTTTTGTTCTTGGGATGAATCCAAGAGAATTATATGCTTTTGTTTCTCAAATCTTTTTTTTTTGATTGTATAGGCTAGAAAAAGTTAGCCGAGCTTATAGCTAAAATGCCAAACATCTGTGGAATGAAATGGCAACTGAACCACGTTTGGTTGAATTGCGTGGAGTAACGAGTTCAAGAACGAAGAAGGTGAAATCTTTGTTTCAACATGTTCATATCATTGCACCATTCTACATTTCCAAATGATTATTTTCGAAGTAATATATAAGATGAAATTTAAAAATTACGTTTAATTTCTTGTGTGTCCTCCAACCTGTCTTCTGCAAATAACAATTAGGTCAGACAAGAAATCGCAGATTATCACTGGAATTTCTATAATGATCAATCTTTCAAATTCAAATGATTTCTTCTAAGAAGTTGAGCTTATCAGAGACGAACTATGCGAATAGGGCAAATGACACAATCATGATTACAAATTGATTATTATAGTTGCAGTTGTCCAGAAATCTGAATTAGATTTGTATCAGTAATGATATACTAAAGCTACGAGGTTTTGAATATGATCTGTCCCGATTAATCTGAATTGCTTTAATTAAATTACCTTTTTTCTCAGCAAAAATTTTTTCGTTGTCCATGCCAATAAGTGTTTGATACTTTGGATCTGCTTCGTCTGCCATACCGCCAACTGCTGGTGCTGCAATCCCATGATTTCAATAAACCATATATGAGATTAAACTAAACACATTAATTTAGAACTGCCCCTTCATGTATTTCATTGAAATGCTTCCGTGTCATTTCGTTTATGACCGATCTCAATGTCCCTTGAACGCAGTAAAAATGCTAAAATATTACTTTCAACGAATTTCATTTTTTTTAACAAATACGGGAAATAGCTACAGCATTATTAATGAACTACCTTTAATCTCAATTTGCTGTATTGGTGCAGTCGTTGGACCTGTAATTGCTTTAAATTCTTATTGTATAGCTAGCAGTAAAACTATGTTAATATTTCTTTCCTTCTCCACTTTTTTAGTTAAAAATAAATCTCAATTTCAAGCAAATTGGTGACGGAATAAAGAGAGAGCTCACTTTTTGAAGTTTTTTCTGGTGCTTTTTTATCTGCTGAAAAATTGACAGTGCGTTATTTAGAGCCTTAAAATTATTTGCAAGGTTTTTCGCTAGCGATTCGTAAAAGTTTAATTTTTTTTGAACCCTGTAGGAACAATTTCAGTCAGCTTGTTGGTACTTTCACTTCAAATATGCGTTGTCAGGAAATTAGTGTTACGTAGTTTTCAGAATAATATTGTCACTGAGCTCGTCGTGATCTTGTTTTTCTTCCTGTTCTGATTTTAAAATTAAAATTACATTGTCAGCAATTTTTTGATTGATTTTTGCGAGCTGAACAACTATCCTGGTGCTCAAAAATACTTACCAAGAAAAACTGAATAGAAAAAACTTGATATTTCTGCGTTTCTAAATTTCTTTTTAATTTTTACAAATAGGTCCGGGACGGTTTCGGTGATAACGTTATTTTTGTAATAACTATTGAAAAAGTTATAAAGTAAAAGTGTGTACCTTGGCATGTCCATCTGCTAATTTTAAAACTGGAAGATGAGAACTGTGGTGGAAGAGATGGAGAGCATGGAAGATGAGAACTGTGGTGGAAGAGAAAGATATGCGTAAAAGTTTATTTATTGAATGGAATAAAAAAAAAGCTTACGTTTCGATACATTCTCATAATGGTCATCTGCAAAATTTGTAGAATTTGGGAAATCGAATTGAAAATTTGATTCAAACTCCAAATTTAGTTCGAAAGAGTATGTTTAAAAGAAGCATCCGAAAAATCAATTACCTTCGACGGGTTTTTCAGAAGGCAGACCTCGAGCCGGTTTAGGGACACTCTTTTCTGTAAAAAATATCATCACAATGTTCTCATTATTACATGCATTATATATTTATTCTTCTGTTGTTTTTTGGCTTGACAAAAATTTAATATTCTAAAAAATATAACACATAACCGCCTTCTTTTTTGGTAGTAAACACTTCATCGCCTATTCCACACATTGTTTCATACTGAGGTTCGTTTTCTGATTTTACCACCTCTTCAACCATTTTTCTTTCTTCTGCAAAGATTTATAAACTTAATGGATTCAAATGCAAGCTTCCACACTTTAGTTATTTCATTTATTTAAGAATTAATATGTTACATTTTTGACATTAATTTATTGCTGTAACTGCTTCAGCAATAAATTAATGTCAAAAATGTAGCAAAAGCAAAAGGTTTTGCCAAATAAAATCGGTAATATTGAAAGCTTACAACGCTTTATTTATTCATGAGCAAACGGAAAGATTCATGAAATAGTGTGCTGAGGAATGATATTTTATTGGAATTTAGTACTAACTGTTTTCGGGAACATTAAAATGGAGTTTAAATTTAAAAATTAGAAAAATCAGTTGGTTAGATTAGTGCATTCATCCGAATGAGGCTACTTTTTATAACTACATAAGGAATCATAAGACCACAAGAAAATGAAGGCACATCTGTGAAAGTAAAAAAGCGCAGCAAAAGAGTGTATTTGCGATAACTTGAAAATACCATTGACGACTTCCTGAGCAAATTTCTGTCGCTCATTTTGAATTGTTCCAAATGCGACACCAATTTCTTCGCATAGTTTTCTTTGCAATTTTTCTGATAGTTGGCGTGTTCCAAGACGTGACTCGAGTGCACAAACCTTTAATATCCACAAATATTCGTAGAGTAGCATTGATATAGTCCTACCTACTGACATCCCACTATCGTATTCTAAATCCTATCGTGTATCACCACGAGCGTCAGATGAGGCAAGCTATGCTTGCAAATGTAGAACAAAAATAAACCTTAGCATTGAGAAGAATGAGCTGACGAGTGATGCCCCATCTCATGTAAATGAAGATATGCAGCATAACAATCAGACAAACGAATGTTACAAATGCTGCTACCACTGCTGATGTTATCAAAATTGTAGCATGTGATCTGAAGTATGCCAAATTATATCCTTTAAGGAAGATTCGACTTAATAGTACTAACTGCACGTTAATGTCGTGGCTCACTTCATTTCTGCTTCAGCAAGTTGTCTTTTGGAACGTTTTATCAGTACTGGTAGCTCATGGTTTTTAACAATTTCTGCTGCTCCTCCAAACTTATCGATGAATGTGGAAAGGTCATTTTCACCTATACAGCTTCCGACAAATGATTCCGTATTTTTCCATAACCTTTCCTGAAAGCAGTGAAATCTTTGTTAGATATCAATATCCAAATAGTATGTTGTGTTTTTTATTAAAACTTCGAATATATGGACAGCACTGAGTTAAGAAGCGTATAACATCGAATAGTTGATAGAATTAATATTTCCATCCATTCCACAGACGAAGTTATCAGATCGGAAGAAATGATGAAGTTCAACTAATTATAGTCATGGACGTGATTTCTCAATCAAAATATTTCTCAAACAACGAATAACATTACAAAAGAACACCTCAGAGATAATTACTAGCACAAGCATCATTGTTTTAATGAAGTTTAAATACATCTGCAAATGAGGCCTTCGACACGTACTGCCACAGAGGTGTCACTCAAATAATAAATGATATCAGTATCACTTCAACCACGCTTACATCTATCCGGGAACTGCAATATTAGTAACGGAAAATTTGCTTTCATGCAAATTGGAGCTGCAAAGGGCAGAAATATACTACCGTACGAATCGCTTCTCTTCATGTAAATTAATAATTCAAAGAATAATATGATTGAAATTACCTTATTGGAAACAGGCCGGAATCTTTAACCTAATTGGATTTGGTACTAGATAAGCTGACCGTACTATTTTTGAATTATTTCATTTCAAGTGATACTAACTGCAGTTCAAATTGATAACTGCAAGGAACTTTTATTTATTTTTTATTTTTTGAAGGAAGTAGTAATAAATGACACTGTGCTTTTTTTACTCTTTATTGGTACATAATGACAGCAAGATAATCAACATTTCCCCATGGAAGTCGGTATAATTCTTGTAGCAGCTCGACCTACGGTTGGCCTTAAAATCTGAAATGAGCATAAAAGGTTTTGATCCACAGACATTATTGCTGCTGCATTGTCGAACTGTCCACAGTAATGAGGTGCCGAAAATATTGTGACACATTTACGGGCTCCAAAAAATTCATATCCATCTTGCACAACCTGATGAGCACGAGCTACCTGTAAAAAACCTCATGGATTTATTTAAGAGAATGAGGAAAATAAACTATATTAATGCAGTGCTCAAAGTTATTTTATTTGCTATTTCACCATTTATTACTGAATTTGCTGAAGAATGTTCCAAGCAGAGTTTCTCTTACCATATCAATATTTAATTCTTTACACAGTGAAGCCAAAATATCAGTTCCAAATCCAAAAGAAGCGCCTCGCATATTCATTTGAAATCCACTAATACCTATTACCGGATCTGCCCACAGTAAATCCATTTCCAGGGATGGACTTACGACATCGATTGGTCGCTTAATTTCTCGCAACTGTTGAAGACTTTTCAACTGCGGAGATATACCACCATGCATGCACAATATACGTTCACCAACCAGTGCTGTTAATGGCATGCACTGAAACGTATCCTGCAAACTAAGCTGTTTTGAAAACTAAAATTGCTAGACATATCATTGGTCTCATAATTTTAACTTAAAATATATTTACGCCTTGACGTTGACGTACACTAGCTGGGAGCATTTTAAATGCAGATTAATCTGAGCATTATAAATAGAGATTAATTTTTTGATTTTTTTCTTTTTTTTTCGTATAACAGCTTTTCAAATCTGAAAAACTTCATTTCAATACAATTGAAAAATAAAGTGAAAGGAAAAAATCGAAAAACTCAGGTAAATTAAGTTTGCTGAACCTGGAATGTTTGCCATAATTGGGCTGAATTGAAACGGCGCATACATTCTTCATAAAAGCCATATACTCGATTAACATTGGCACACTCATGATTTCCACGGAGTAAAAAGAAGTTATTTGGAAACTTCACCTGTATAAAATTTTATCAACTTTCATCATTACTGCAATGTATGAACAACACCTAAAGAACAAGAATGGTAGCTCATTCAACATTTATTTTGATAGGGGATCCAAATATTGTAAATAAATCCGTTAACAATTATTTAAGCAGTACTAGTTTACTTCGTGCATCTGCTGGCTGCTTTCATTGAATATTTGTCTGCTTTTCATATGACTTGTTGCGGATTCCGCCGCTTCATGAATGAATTTTTGCAAAACCAAAATAATTCCGGTTATAAATAATAACGCAGACCTTGTAACAAAATAGTAATATGATAGTTTCGAGATTCTGATGTCCTCGGTCTACGTAATCACCCAGGAATAAGTAATTGGCAAGAGGAGGAAAACCGCCACGACCAAAAATTCGCAATACGTCGCCATACTGACCGTGCGTATCACCACAGATACGAACAGGTGGATCGATTTCTATCAACGATGGCTGTGCCATGAAAATTTCGCGAGCTTTATCTAAATTTAAAGGCATTTTGTGAGGTCAACTAAATTCGAGAAAATTCTAACCTGGCGACTGACATATCTGTAATGGTACTGATAATGTGGAGGAACTGATCCCTTGGCCAAGAAATGAACATTTTATTTCGGTTCGACACTGTTGACAATAAACTATTAATGAAAACAATAGAATTCTCTCTCTCTCTCTCTTCTTTTCCCTCCAAAATCTGAGTGATATGCAACGAGACTGGTTTCTTGATCAGAATCTAAAGTTTGGGCCCCTTAGTTGATCTATATTGAAACCCGCTCTTTCCATTGTTGCACATAGTGTCCTAATTTGTCTATTCAATTTTCAACCATAATTTCTGCTAAGTTACACCAAACCCACGACCTTAATTCACAAACTTGCTCTTCCTTCAATCCCAGCAACTTCCTTGACATGAAGAAATCATATGGACCTAAGGAGTTACCTAAAAGAGGACTCACGACAAAGCGATGCGATTTCAGGTTCGCGAACAGTTTTTGTGAGACCTTTATCCGGTTGTCCAACGCTTAACAGTCGCAAGATCAAGTCGTTAACATTAACTTCCGCCATTCTTCAGTTTTCAGTCTTCGAACTGAAAACTTTACTCAATTGAAATCTATTAATTGAATTACAAATTTATCAATTGAATTACAAATACCTGTTATTCAAGTTGCGCCATTACGTCTTTCTCGGTCTGTTAGTATAGTTAACTCATTACTTGACCTTCCCAAAACTACTGATGGGTACATACCATTAGTCTGTAAATCATAAAACTTGCACAAGTTGCTATTCTGTCCTGGTTGTTATGCAGTCTACCTGCGTCGCGCCAATCCTAACAATAATCATTTCACTTTCTATATTAGAATTTCTTAAATTCCTGGTAAAACATTTTGCATAATTCGTCTGAATCGGAGAGTTATTGTATATACTAAAAAAATTCAATTGAAGCATTTCATTCTTTGGAGACCAGCTGCATGCTGAGTACAGGAATGAATCTTTTGCCACAGTTGACAATTTAAAATCCTTCACTCCATAATACAAAATAGGAACAATTGCAGCGCAGTTATGAGATCATATGAACTTAGCTAGAATTTATTCTTCAGTTCTAATCTGCATCAAATTAGTTTGCTACTTGTAACACAAATCCATCATCACCAAAAAGAAATTGACCAATAAAAAAAAGATATTACGACATATTATTCATGTTTCAGAACAGCAGACAAATGGAAAACCTGATGATTATCGGACTATGTTAAAATATCGCTTGCTACATTAGAGATTAAACTTTTGAAAAAGCAAAAAGTAATGGAAACTGCTCATTCGGCATGACGCATTTCTCTGAGAATTTGGTCTACTGAATGATGCTACTGAAATATATCAAAGTCTACTGAATATATCAACCACTACTGAAATTGAAACTGAATATACTGAAATATATCAAAGCGGATTTCTAAAACAAGTTCTTTTACATCAAAACTTAAACACTTAAAATCAACCAATATGTGCATCTATCATCTTCAAAGTTCGAAGCTCCGACCGCAACCTGCTGTGTTATTCTACCGGTTCGAAAACGTTTGCTTTTACAGTATTGATAAAAAGATCTTAATCAGCGCTTTTCCTGAAAGACTAATGACTTAGGATGCTGTCACAACGAGTTCTCATTCAAAGACATAGGCACCGCAGAAATATCTACTTATCAGCTTACAGAATCTATATTCTGTAATCAGTAATCTATATCTTTCTTCTGAGGACCAATTTGTTGGTGGAAAACATAAAGCAGCGATGTGACATATTGTTGAATACTAAGTTCCAACTGCTTTTAAAATTATTAAACAAAATAATGGCTCGAAATTACTTTCTGATTAACACCAAAACAAGAGAGCTTCTTGGTAAATGTGGACAATTTGGTGAATAATCCAACTAATGGATTTGGTAAATCCAAAGCGATATTCTCTTCGGGACTTTTCACTGTAATAAAAACGTCATCCGGAGCTTCAACCTACAAAATTTACAAATTAACGTGTGGATGTCTTTCAGAAACTCATCGGTCCTTTAAAACTGATGAAAAGTGCTAGAGTACAAATTCTTCCCATTTCTATCCCATCCAACAGAAGGCACGAATAATCAAACACAATGCAAAATTAGTTCCATCATTTTCTGCCACTTCAAGCAAATCGTTAGCAGCAGTAAAAGTCATTTTTGAAAAAAACTGACTTCTGAAACTAAATTAACCCGTATGTTAACTAGGAAAGTTCTGAGATTCACTAATGTAGGGGGCATGAAACAACCGCTAGCGAATAACTCTTCAAATCCTTTTTAAAAATTCTACTGCATTCGCAGATGAAGACATGTCAAGGAGTACAAAATAACTTAAGGTAAGTCTACAGTTTATCATTTCAAGAAAAACAATTCCCCATTTCATTTATAACCACAGAAAAAGTTCTTGTGCGTTTGTTTGAATTTCATACTAATCTAATTCTTCACCTACCAACAATAACTCACTCTTATACGTGTAGGATCAGCGTAAGGACTCTGTACGTCTACTTGTGGAAGACGAGAACGAAACAGAAACGTTCTAGATCCGTTGCCGAGCACTGATGGGGAAGATAACATCCGTAGTTCTATGGAGGGCGCGATAATTAGCCTGGATATCATCTTGGCGTTATAGGCAGCAGATGAGCAGACCTGAAATAGGCGTGCATCCATGAGTGTATTAATGAAACGGCTTGCCTTGATTGTCATATGTGATTATCGTGGTCTTGTGGAGACAAAGTGGAAGTGATCGTATGCGCAATTCCTCAACCTCGTTATATGTGAGACAATGTAAACCACTCCACCTGTCCACTTACAACAATACCCAACGGGTCTATGCTTGAATTGCGACGGGCAGCTTATAGGCTAAGTAGTTGTCGTGAAGTACATTTTGTAGTGACAAGATTGGCAGTGGTGATTTGATTCGATGAAGAAACCAGCCAATTGATGTTTATCTCTCCAGTTAGTATCGTTCATACGTCTTATCGATGTATAAGCAGGATAGCAAGCCATCAAACTTTTTGGGCTTTCCGCCGAATCCTTCTTACTACAAAATCATTATCTGGGAATGCTTCCACTATCGTAGCGTGGTCGCTTGCATATCCACCGGTTGGTTATTTTTCGAGTGCATTTATGCATCAAGCTAATGTTTTCTTTTCTATATGTCTAAAGTGTTTCAAACATTTTAAGGTTAGTAAGGCAGGTCTTCGCATGCTGCACGATGTGAAAGGCATTGGCGGAAATAATGGAGAATTTGTCGAAAAAGGCGGCGAAAAGAAAGCATGTAAGACAAACGAAGTAAGTCATAGACAATTTTAATTGTAGTGCTGGATTTTCATTCAGATACTCTGTATTACTCTTGAATGGAACTAAGAGATATTTTTGTCCATTACAGGATGTGTATACCAGCACTAGAGTGTCAGCTTTTCCGGAAATGAATGTGAAACCGAATATGATTGTTGCCAAGTGGGAAGCACTAATGAACAGATGTGGGTTACGGGTAAATCTTATCTTTTTTTAGTTTAGTCCTTTTCATTTTCATTTATCTTTTTTTGTTTCTTTTTGACATGTCTGACCATCGCACTAAATCACTGATGATATATGTTGCTTCAGATCGACAGGACTGCTCAAAAGGAAGATCAGAATGCTCAGAAGAGGAAGAGGAGTACAGTACTTGCTATGTTTTTTGTTGCTGGCAGCACATTTTGCGGACTTCTGTACTTTTGTGTGTATTATGGTAATGATTTACCATAGTTGTAAAGGCTTCTTTTGACAGCGGACAATTTTACTCAAAGCGTTTGGTGATTACCAGTAATTGGCATTTTATTAAGTAAAATCAGTGTCTCGATACATTCATTTAATAGAATAATATGAAAATGCAACATAAATAAATTCAGTGCAGGTCATATAACAAACAAAAAGGAAAATTAAAATAGTGCATTTAAGTTGTAGTGTTAATTTATGTAGAACCTGAAAAATTAATTAAAGGATGGATGAAAAGAGATGAGGACAATGCATATACGGGTATATTAGCCCCCTATTATCGTATCAAAGGGGCGTGTAGGTCATGGAGAAACGTAAGTTTTGTTTCTTTTTTCAAGTCTAATTTTCATTCTTATATTGACATATGTCCGTCTTTGATCAGTGTAAGACAGCCATGTATTCATTCAACTGTTATTTGTTATTCACTCCCGCTCTTCCTTTCTTACTAATCAAAAATAACATCAATATGTTATTGCATGCAGTGTTGCATACTATTTTCCTTAATACAATTTGTTTGCAGTTTGTGGTAGAGCCATCCAGGGACAAACTTCTTCCGGATCCGTTAAAACCACCATATTGGCAACCCAAGTATACTGTTGTTATTGAACTAAAGAACGTTTTGGTGGCACCAGAATGGAGTGTTAGTCTTGGAAATTAATTTATGCTAACTAAAAAAGTATTTTGAAAGTAAACAACTGAGTAATAATTGCATCATTAGATATGAGCCAGTTCTCTTATAAATTTCCTGTAATTCTTTTAAACTGTGGGGATAATTTTCAGTACAAAATGGGAAATCGCGTCAAGAAGCGTCCCGCGGTAGATTATCTGTTGGATGTTATTGGATATCCTAACTTTGAAGTTGTAATTTATACGTCAGAAACTGCACTAAACGCAAATCCAATAGTTGAAGCTTTGGACAGCAAGCAGAAAATCATGTACAAGCTGTATCGTGATTGCTGTAAGTACATGAACGGCGTTTACGTTAAGGTCTGTCTAGCCACACATTTGCGTTCGATTAGCATTCTTTGTATTTTTTGTATGTTTTGTTTCTACTTTTGATTTTAACCAAGTTATTTAAATATTTTAGGATCTTTCTAAGTTGAACAGAGACCTGTCAAAAGTCATCTATATTGATTTTGACCCGGAGTCATTTCGATGTAACCCGGAAAATGTGTTACGGTTACCAAAGTGGGATGGCACTCTCGATGATACTGCACTTGTTGATCTTGCTGAACTGCTCAAAAGTAAATTGCTATAATTCCTCATTAGTTCATCTCACAAATGAAACTCTTCTATGGGATCAAGGATAGTTTCTTGCTTCATTTGGCTTTTTTTTTTTTCAGCAATACACTTATCAGATGTTGACGATGTGAGACCCACGCTTCAATATTATAGTCAGTTTGACGATCCGCTCAAAGAATTCAGAGAGAGAGCAACGAGAGTTGCTGAACTGGTCAGCGTTTTTGAATATGATATTATTATTTAGCGATTATTTAGCTACCCGTTTCTAGTCCCAGGATCACCTTTTTCTCTCAAAATTTAATTTGAACTTCGATTTCGAGGAGTTTTTACATTTCGATAAAAACCAGAAATTCTTTCGACAATATGGGATTAGATTTGAAATTGTTTTTGTTTTCTTGTGACATAATGAGTTTAAAGGAAAAGAAGATGCATCGGATGGAGTCCGAAAAGGAGGCATTTGTTGCACCGGTGAAGAAATATCAAGGTCGATTATTTGGCTTTCGTCGGCATGAGTAACTTATAACGTTTTCGTTGAAAATATTTTTTTCAGCACTGTTGTGAACCGATTTGTTGCTGTTTTTTCTTATAGAAAGTTTAATTATTTTTGTTTTCGTAATGTTGACGAATGCAAAATCGTTATTTTTTGTTCATCAGTTAAATATATTTCATTTTCTTACACTTATTTGTAATCTATCTCCAATAAAAAGTAACAAGTTTTAAAACTTACGAGAAATCAAGGGAATGGAAATATCCGAGTTTGCCGTAGATATTCGAATTATATAGAAGTATCTAAAAACTTTCTTTTTGTTGATAGAAATGTTTTTCATTGTTAGTTCATGTTTGTTTTGCTGTGTTAGAATGGTATCGGTCTCGGTCCATAATACCTTGTTTTTACCTTTCTCATGCAAAGGCTCATTTTAATGTGTTTTTGATGTGCTCTTCCTACTTCATATCTTGGATCTATACGCAGTATACTAAATAAAATTTGGAAATTTGTTTGCTTGTTGGCATATTATTCGCGGTTTACCACAGCCATATATGAGTAACACACAACTATACGGTCACCAGCGACAAATAATTTTATCGATTTTTGCTTACAAAAAATCGCATAACATACTACATATCTTACTTATTCCTAGAACTCGGCCAGTTGATTCTACCTGTTTGTGAGCAGTGATTTCCAAGAACGAACTCATAGGTTCTCTATTTCAGCCTTTTTTTGTCTCAAACAGCATGTATTGTGCAATAATACGAGTTCCGTAAGCAATTGCATAAAAGGTTCACTTAAATTATTGACTTTAGGTTTAGGCATCATAAAACTTGGAACAAGAAGACAAAGGAAGCTGTGACCACCTGAACTAAATTGTTAATTAATAAAAAAAATCAAGGAGATGATAAAAATGCGGTGCAATTGTCAACTTCTAAGGTTTTGTTAAATTCAAAACTAATTCGCTGCGCTTTGTCTTCTATTTTTCTGTGTGCGCTGCTACCCGTCTAAACTGCAGTGATTTTTGTTAGTTGTTTCCTTGTTTCTCTTGCGGAAAATTGTCCATTATACTCTCGAGACATTAATTTTGAAGTCACACTCTGATTTTTTTTAAAAACCTCTGACAAGTCGAGCGAGATCGTATCGTTTCTTTAGCTCAATTTTCAGCTTGGTGTTGTCATCCATCAGTTAGCTATAAAAAATGAAAGTTCGTAAAATAGAGATAGAATGACAGGTTTGTCATAGTGTAAGCAAAATAGGATCAAGCAGAAATCTTCTGGAGGACTCTCAATGTATCCAAAGTAATGTTAAGAACAGTTTATATACTTACTCTATTACCTTATGATGATTGTAATTACCATGGCACATGTAACCGTAAATAAAAATTTTCCCAAGGAATTAAGACAGTACGCCGAAAGAAGTTTGATATGATCAAACATCGAAGAGGTGCATGCCGAAAGTTTCAAAGGTTAGCAAATTAAAACTGTCCGATCATAACTCGTTAGCATTCTTACCATCAGTCATATTGCATCTAGCCATTGGTGATGTATTCGATAGACTAGTATATTCTGAAGTCCATCTCAAGTATTTTTTTTTTGTGGTATCGGCCTTTCAACGAGTGGCAGCGCATGGTGACAGTAACTGAATTCAATTAATCTTGGACGGATGTTGATGTTATTTTTATCGGTCGTATTTTTTGCTGCAAGGCATTTTTTTTTTCCTGTGAGTGACAGTTTTATGGTGGTAATGCTTCATTTTTTCCAAATTTTATTTGACAAATTTTTTTGCTTTTATTCTCTTGAAAATATTGGCAAAAACTTTCTTACAATTGTTTGTAGCATCTTCCCTTAATACTATCAACTAATTTGTTATATTGACGTCGATGTTCTAGATGCACTGTTGACATTGTCAATTGTCGTGTGGTCAAGAATAATTTAATTCCTACTGTCACTTAGATGTTAGACAAAGTTGCCTACTTCGTTTGCTTTTTAACCCCACTTTTTTAATGTTCAAAATTTTTTCCCTTGTATACTTTGCTCTGTTTGTCAAATATCATTTTCATTCAGATTTAGTAAATAGAAATAGTCAGCGAGTAAATAGTTCCTCCTTTCAAACTGTCCTTATTTTATAGAAAGGTTCTATTTCTTCTTTTTTAATGAATTATTTTAAATTTTAAGGTATCAATTCAATATCACTAACTTGACAGCGACAACAAACAATAGGCACTATCGACTTTAATTTAGACAGTGTCTCTGCTCTCTTCAGTTTTTGGATCTGTGCTTCAGTCATTGCTCCTTAATTTCTCCTATTTCTATCGACAAATCGCCATTTGACACTTTGATTTGTCGCCTATTCGTGGAAACAGCAATGATAATTATTTCATTTCACATCCCGAAAGTTGCATTCTTGCTTTATTTCACCCTTAATCAATGTATTGCCCGAGCACATTGGCGACAGTCTCGGGTTAATTTTTTATAATTAAAATCCCAGACTTAGGTGTGAAAAAAAAGGGAGAATTGTAACTACACGATTTAAAGTTGAAGTTTCATTTTGTGCAGAAGATTTTGATGTAACTTTAAAAAAAAAAGTTTCGAATGAAATTAAGATTGTTTCTGTAAATTCGAAGAAATGCTTTTTCAGATGTAAGAATGCATTAGTTTTTCCAGGTTTTTATGCAAATGTTTAATTCATTTCAGCAAGCACACGATTTATCAGGTGCTGGTAACAAACAAGGATTTCAGTGGTCTAGAAGTTTACTGGAAAAGTTTTGCATGAACGATCGGCAAAAATTTCGCGAGCTTCTTGAACCAATCCTTGTCCCACGAATTGTTGGCACACAATCTCATGAAGAAGTTGCTGGGGTGTGATTTTCAGCAACTGTTTTTCAAACATCCGAACATTCAATGCAGTTCATCTGCGGAAGTGATAGGATATTAGATCTATTACTTTCGAGAAAGACATGCAGTGACAGTGCTTCTTCATCTTAATCTGCTCTTTGGTTCGACATCATGCCATTTGTTTAATCGCATGTTGCAGCAATGCTTTTTCGTTTTATGCGAAACTTCTGCAACATGTGCCGTACCTGCTGAATATTCAGCATATTAGGATTCATAAGAGTGGTTCCATTTTTGTTTCACGTTATTACTTTTGGTGGTTTTCCAGTTTTGTAGCCAAAGTTACTTCACTTAGAATTGTTTGTCATTTTTGCTAAGATTATTATCTCTGCTTTGTCCCCTGATCATTTTTAAGGGCATTGGCTTGGTTGAAAAGTTATAAGGTTCATTAGTTGGTTATATGTTTAACATTTATTAGTGAAAGGTTGCATTTTTTCATCTTTTTGTGTTTAGCGATTTTGCGATTCCAACATTTTTCAGCACTTGTCAAGGACATTATCGGCTTTAGGTTTTACAACTGAATGGGATTTATTCGAGGAAGCTACTCCTCACGGCATGAAATCATTCAAGACATTAATTGCTACACATGATCTAAGCGTCCCTAGACGACTTGTACTTGCATGCCATTATGATTCAAAATTCCTGAAAGGGTAATTTATTCAGCTTTTGAAGGGAAATACTTTATATAGTTAAAATATAAGCGATGCTTCATCGTTTTTGTACCGCCGTAATTGGTTCCATTTATGACTACTTTCATTTTTATGTGTTGAATGATTGCACATATGTTTTACTAGTTTAGTAAATTTTTAATTATAATTCGGATATAACCTGCGGATACGCGAACAATAATTATTATTAAAGAGAAATTTTCATTGGTGCTACCGATTCTGCAGTGCCTTGTGCGATGCTGCTCGAAATGGCGCGCACACTTGGTCCACATTTACGCAATCGCAGGAGAAGAGTAAGTTGTTTTTTTTTCTTTTTTTTTTAAAATCTGATTTTTTTTAAAAAAAACAAAATCTAATGTTTAACAGTATAGAAATTTCAGTTAACTATTTGGTGCACGAACGTATGATTTTATGAATATTATACGAATATTTTTTAAAGCCATGAATCGTATTATGCAAATAGCAGTATCAAATATTTATTTTGCAGGATATAACTCTTCAGTTGATTTTTTTTGATGGTGAAGAAGCGTTTCATGAATGGTCAGAAATAGATTCATTGTATGGTTCTCGTCATTTAGCTTCAAAATGGAACCAGGAATATTTCATGAACATCTCTCAATCATCTTTCGAAGTTAAGAAGGAAATTGATCGAATTGTGGGTTTTTTGCTTTTATCTTCATTTAATTTTTGCTTTTCTTGTTATGAAAAGTCAGATCCTTATGTACATATTTTCTCCATCTCTCGTGAAATTATTTTATTTTATTTTTTGAAATTGGATTAAAAAAATTCCAGTCATTGTTATTCCTGAAATCCAATCAGTTTTATCAATATAAATACTTTCCTTTCTACTCCTGTTTTTAATCTGTTTCTAAAATCTCTGGGATTTCTCATTGTTTTACGGTGTAATTTATGATACTTTATTGAAATTTGTTTAATTCTTTCGACCCATCTTTTAAAACTCATAAAGTTTTTCCGTCCAACCACCCGATTTTCTCTTAAATTTTATCGTTTAAAAATGAGATTTTTAATTCTGCTTTTTCTTCACTTATTTCTTTTACTCTTTCAAGCAAAAATAAAACAAATATATTTGTATCTAATATAAAATGTTTAAAGCTAGTGTATAATGGGCGGTAGGTATTAATTGATTACCTAAGTTTTATAATTAAAAATAATTTTTACTTTAACTATCAGACATCAACAGTAAATAATTTAAGTATAAAATTAGATTGAATTGCTATTTTGTGGAAAGTCAGTGTTTGGAAATCACTGACATACATTTACGAGGGTAATAGTCTTGTCTCAAGAATCAAATTAAAAATGTAATGACAAAATGTATCACCATTTCCAGGATTTATTTATACTACTCGATCTACTCGGTGCACCAAACCCAGTTTTTTACTACTTTCATGGTTTTTTATCCAGAAATGCATACTTGGAGATGGTGAAGATTGGTTTGTGCTTTATTTAAACTTTCGTTGCTGTGATACTTGTAATTTTTGTCGTTAGATTTAACGATAATGTTACGAAATGTAAGGGTACATTATTAATTGAAATTCTTAAGTAGCGTTTCTAACGTTATTGTTTCCCTATAAGATTAATTCTACTTTTATTGATACAAATACGCATGGTATTTGCACAATCGTTTTTCGTTATTATTACAGTGATTTTCTGTTGTGAATACGATCATTTGCTGTGCAGGATTACATCTCGGCGTTTCTGTACTTTTGTTTTCTTTTCAGAAATGGAGCTGACGAAAATTGGTTGTTTACACCAATTACATCCAATATTCAAACCTCGGACAGTCTATAGTACAGTACAAGATGATCACGTACCATTCCTGAATCTCAATGTACCTATTTTGCACCTCATACCTCTGCCATTCCCAGATGTATGGCATAAAGCATCCGATAATGCTAGTGTTTTACACTATGAAACCATTGAGAATTTGAATTCAATCTTGAGAGTGTTTGTTTCAAAATACCATGGATTGGTCGCATAGGATGAGGAGCACTCGGAACTTTGACCTGGAATAAATGAAATAGGACAGTGACAAAATTTTTATTTTTGTCGCGATTTCTTAAGTAAATATAAAAAAAGTGCAGTGAATATCAACTTGGCAGTTGTTTGCCAGAATTCTGAAAGGATTTGAAAACTTGATATTCTTTGGGTTGTAATTGAACCCTTTATTTTTCTTCTGTACTTTCATCCTGGCTTAGATTTAATTACTTCCGATATAAATTCCATAGTTAGTAGGAATACTTTTAAACCAATATTCAGACACAAAATCCGTGCGAAAGTATGTAAATTTCACGAGTTCATATTTATATAACTATCAGTTTTGCTTTTTAATGGTCGTTTTTGAATTTGTTTGTATAATGAGTTCATCTGAAATGCTGTGAAAGTTCCGAGTGCCCAAACATGGGATTAAGTAATGTTTATCTCCAAATGGAATCAGTGACTTATGTACGCCGAAAGCAGTAGAAAGGATAATCATTGCTTACAACCATGACTACAATGTAATAATTTTGTTATCGGGCTCAAATTTAGGGAGAGTTCTGCTCATTGTTGCTCTTTAATCTTCGCAAATTTCATTGAAATTGTAATCAATCATCAGCCATTTTAGGATTCCTTTAATAGCGAAGAAGCTAATATTGCTTATTGAGTTGTAATCATTTATCCTATTGTTTTCGACATTGATTTGGAAAGAATTGTTTAGGAAAGTTTGGAAAGAAAAGCATAAAAACCACATCAGTACATATAAACCGATGTGTTGATGTCATTTTTATGCTTTCCATTTATTTTTCTCAGGTTACTTTTCTTATTTCCTTGACATGTTTATTTGTCCTGCTGTAGGACTGTGTTCTTCCACCCATTACTTTGTGAAAGATGCTTTTTGCTTATAAAACTGGGTGCTGGGACAGCCAAGGATCCCAAAGATTGCTTACTAACAGCACCCGAACTATTTTTCATATTCTTTGAATGGGAAATGCAATGAAAAATGGATAGTGTGTGTATGTATGTGTGTGTGTGTGTGTTCGTATATGTATGTATGATGCGTGTGTGTTTATATTATTAGCAGAGGAGTCAGTTCCCGCAGTACTGGGTTTCACTGCTTTTAGTTTTTATGGATCGCTTTACCTGTCGGTAATTTTCTTTGTCATTTTATGTGAACGGTCAAGACGTATCTCTTGATACTAGACTCTCTTTGATTTATGACTGTGACTGCTGTTGTGGTTTTAGTTATCTTGGGAAAATTGTAAAATGTGTTAGTACAGGATAGCTGATATGTAAAGTTTGACGTTAGCGCAATTGACAACTTTATGATGTCCTCGACGGTATTGAGTTTTCTGTAGGCCTGCTTCGTTAGCGCCACATTCATCAACGAACTTGACAATTTTTCCTGCGACGAAATCAAAGAATGACAAATTAAATTTACTGGTATTGGTTCGTATGTGGCTTTTCATGGATTGCCATGCAGCATGTAGTCCGATAGAGTAGAAGCATTTTTTGTTATAGTAGTATTCGATTATTCAATAATTTGAAAAATTTACAGTGTTGTTGTTCTGATTCCAATGCTGGATAGGAAAGCAGTTTTGTAGGCATTTCTTTTTACGAAGCACGTATATGAAATTAAAATTTTGATGAACTCATTGGGAAAAAAGTTATAGTTTTCCCTGTTTTTCAAGTTCTATGTTTCCCATCAATTCGTGCAACTCGTAGATTCTCACATTTACTTTCGCACCTGTTATCTCTTGGACTATTCTTTGTCGGACCTCATTTCCGTGATATGCAAACTGTAAAAACATATTTGGTTTGAAAGTAAGTTTTTGAACAATAAAAACTTTATTTAGGCAGAACTAAGAAGACTTTCTAAAGTAGTCTAAGCTTTGCTTTCGAAAAATTCGCCAATATACTTTTCGGTTCAATGTTTATTAAATTTAAGCACAAGAGATTCACATTTCTAAATGCAAGGTATCATTAGTCATTAGTTTTCTTCCAATTACCTGTTTCAGTAAATTCAACTGTTATACTTTAGCTACTGAGTATAAGGAAGTGCTTTTGTCGATATTTCCAAATGGCGAAACTCTTTATTTTTCAACAGCCTTATGACATGCAGTAAGCAATTTTCTTTCTACTTTCTTATGGATCATTAATAATTTCGATTCCCGAGGGCAAAATTATCAGGTGCTTTTTCAACTGATCAGTTCTTCGTTGTTCAAATGGACACTGACGAAGCATGCCGTTGAGGATTGACAGGGAAGTCAAAGATGAGAACAGAGGGAATAAGCCAGATATCCTGTAATAGGATTTATGGTACCTGGATCATTAAAAAATCAAAAGAATATTACCTTCGGTCCACTCTTTGAAGTTGGAATGTGGAGATGTTCGGAAACCGTTGAAGAAGAATGGATGTCGCAGCTAAAAAGCAAATATACGCGCTAAATCTTTAGCGCATATAAAGATTTGCTGCAACAAATGCATCCAAACTACCCGCTCATTTTGCAACACTGTGAATATTACTTCTTTAAATGCATAGGAAGTCATATATCCGCAATACTATGTTAAAATCTGGCATTTGAAATAAGTTTCGTTTGATTTTTATGGTGTACTCTGTAGAACATTCTATAAACTGACCCTGGCTTTCCTGATACACTATTCTGATTATATCACTAATGGAGTGGTGGATTTTGATCATGTATTATCCACTTTTTTTTCTTCTCAAATCAAACTGCAATATAGTCCGGCTTGATGAGAAATTTGAAAAATTTTCGTCATCTCTTCGGTACATCATGACTTCAGCTTCACTACTGCTGTTTGTTTCCACCACTTTTGTTGGGAAATTGTTTTTCTGTTGAACTCGTTTCTCGGCGATACAGATTTATTCGGGATGTAATATTGTTCTTGCACGATATTATTAGTTAACAACAAGAAAAAGGGTATAAAATATATATGTATATTACACGATGAATTGGTAAGCAATGATGAATGAGTTATACAAAAAGCAAATGATATGATCAATTAACAAACTCCTTGTCGTTGCCTTGGATAGTAATTTGACTGTCGGTTAGTTGATAGGTCGTTGAATTGTTTTGTGCTGAGCTACTTTTTAAATATTCTTTCCTAAATGTTATTCAGATATTCCATATAGTAATATTTATTTTTTATAAGAAAAATTTATAAAAACCAGGGAAAAAATCGCGCCTTCTTCATGAACCACAGTATGGAAGTTTCATCTTTGAGCTGTTCCAGTGAATGTTATATTTCGAGCATTAACGTAACTATAGAATGGATTCAAAAATGAGAAGGAAGAAACGAGTTGTTCAGAACTACTAAGGATGCAACTATTTTAAACAAAACAAATATGCATTTCTTCATTTCACTTCTCACCTGCAGGTCCTTCTGCAGTGTTCTATATATTCTGTAATACTTCATTAACTTTATATACATAATCAATTTTGATTCACTTCCAAAAATAATTTTGCCCTTCCCTGTCATCTCGTCTTTGCTCACTTGTCCGTTTGTTTCTCTGCAATCATCGAATTGATACTTTTAAAGGAAGAGTTTAAGAAGTGCATATAAATAGATAGACACGCTTAGTTATCCAAGGAATGGAGAGTATTTCCTTCTTGAGAAATTAAACCTTAAACCATAATTAACCAGTTCCAGCATTGGTAAGACTAGAAAAGGAGGTGCAAAGGTGAAGCAGAATGGGAGAGAGAAAATGATGATAATTAAAAGTGATAGACCCAAGCACCAGTTATAATTGGCTCTATGCTTACCTCTTCCCTATATAAGAAACTACGACAGAATATTTCTACTTCAGTTCTATCTTGCTGAAAGATACACTAACGTTTTCTTAACTATTTGTTACTTACTTTCATAGCCGCAGCAGCAGCAGCAACAGCAACAGCAGTAGCAGCAGTAAGCGATGAGCTCAATTATTAGCACTATCCTATCGATATTGTTTTTTTTCAATGTACCATCTCAGTCATGTATGTTTTCACCCTTTTTACTTCTTAATTATGAATGCGTTTAATGCTGAATGCCTTTTAATATGGAACGAGGTAAAAGAAAAGAGATGAATTCGATCTAACATTTCAATGTACTATGAGAAAACTTCTTTGTAATGGGTAAGGCACTCAAAAGGAATAAGCGATGTAAAAGTGTCACAAACCAGTTTGTCAAACGTCTGTTTCCTTCTGCCTTGGATGCAGACGATATTCAAACTGGTTTCAAATCATATTTTAGCTTTACAGACAGCAGAATCGTCAAACAGTGATAAGCTGAAGTCGCTAGATGTTACGATAAAAAGCATATGAACCAACGCCAATATTTCTGTCACATATCAAAATGCCAGTTTCCGAAGACTCCGAAGGTTACCAAGGATCCCTATGGTGTATAAAACATTATACGATCTCCCAAAAAACCCGTATACAAAGTAATTAAAAAAGCCATAATATGTGGGACCCCATTTTTTCCATCGGGATTTATTGATTATGCAATATTTTCCGCATTAAACTTTTCAGTGCACAAGAATAACGTATATGGTGATAAAGATGCCGCTCCGACTTTAGTTATGGCAGTATCTGTTGAAAAGTCTCCAGCACAATCTTTTCAACTGCATGCTATTCCAGCTGTGGTAAGATTTATTGGATACCGGAAAAAGCGAAATAATGCTTATGGAGACGAAGCCATCTCTCCGACTACAGACTTGACGCTATCTAAGCCAGCACCTGCGGAACAAGCTCCAACACAAGTTGGTCAATCGTATGCTGCTGTGATTCCAGACTCAGTAGAATCTAGTGGATACCGGAAAAAGCGAAATAATGCTTATGGAGACGAAGCCATCTCTCCGACTACAGACTTGACGCTATCTAAGCCAGCACCTGCGGAACAAGCTCCAACACAAGTTGGTCAATCGTATGCTGCTGTGATTCCAGACTCAGTAG
>NW_018108181.1:3351-110746 GCF_000183805.2 Loa loa | reverse complement strand
GCGCGATGAGACAGCATCAGCAACCACATGTACAGCAATTCCCTTTTCGAGCATATCAAGCGCTGTATGCAAAACACACACATGCGTTTCAATGCCACATAATATCACAGACTGGGATGATTCAAGTATTTTGATCACAGATGGAATGCACATGCTGAATCTCTTCTTCTCAAAAACTGGTATATTATGTTTGTTTAGGTCCAATTCCGACACTGTATGTCCAAGTCCTAAAGAAAAAATTGAGTTCCACTGATTGAAACTATGGGGAAAACTCGTTTGTAGTTGTGGCTCGTAATCCCTTAAGCATCACTTTAGAATTACAGCACTCAAAACAACGCGCATGAAATGGTCTTCAACGCGCTAGGACCACACTGTTTAACGACAATCCTTTAAACTGCAGATCAAGAACCTGGGAATTCCTACTCAGATATACTTCACCTTTTGGATACTGTTCAGTGGCAATGACTTTCATATCAAGAAGTTTCGCAGCCATAATAAGGCGTTTGCTGACTTGAACAATTTCCTCAAAATACTTGATACTGTACCTGCAATTTAGGAAGAATCCAGCCATAAACCATATACTTTCCTGACCCTTCTGCTATTGAAGACAAAGAAAAAGTGAATGTTTAGATGCGAATCGACTCTAATAATAAAATTACCTGAACTTCTCCTGCATATCACAAATAAGTAATGCTGAGTCTAAGGACGACAATCGTGAAACAGCACGCGGAACAGCCATTTCTTTCCCTTTACAAATGTATCTCTGCGCCACACAAACCAAACAGGAGTATTCCCCACCACGATCACTCCAATCAGTATCAAAAAACAAAGCAAATAGAACGTGAGTACTTGTAGTCTGAGAAAAACTCCATGACTTTGTAATACCTAGCCTCCAAACGACAGTAATAACAGAATGATACCATGACTAAGTCTCAACCACCAGTTTTGCCTTCTTTAAATACAGCATGTACCCACTATCACATTCTTTTCCATTATACGAACTTCGGCAAGACATAACCTACGCAGTTTTGGAGTATAGTATACCTTTTTCAGAATAGCTTGGTAACTTTCCCAACACCTCAACAGAAAAATTTTATCGACAGCACGAAACATGAAGATGCGGTACAAACCATTTTAAAAAATAAATTAAAAAGTAAATCATCTCGCCATCGAGTGATAGATGTAGTATGCTGGCGCATATTAACAATTTTGTTTCCATGTCAGTATAAGAATCGGGTAAATACTCAACACGAGATCAACAAAAACCCACAAGTTCGACATCAAACTAAAAACTCATTACTGCAACTAATTCACTGTTTGAGCAACTTCTACTCAATTCCACAATTCAAAATTCAGGTTGATGAGCGGACCGTGGGTAACTACCAAAACTTAACAAATGCGAATTAATCAACTTCCTCCATCCTTGATGCATCTTCTTCGGCACCAACTAGGTTTGGGACACATTCATCCTTCTCACCAGAAACAGATGCAACTGCTTCTTCTTCTTCATCTTCCGTAATATCAAGCCCCAGCTGAAAAAGTGTGTTTTCTGACAAGTGTTAAATAAGAGACCCAATTCCCACGCAGCCCTTAACGCCTCCTTCTTAAACCATCGAACCTACCTTGATCATACGATATATCCTCGACGCATGCAGTTGCGGATCTTCAAGAGAAAAGCCAGAAGAAAGCAAGGCGGTCTCGAACAGTAAAACTACTAGGTCTTTTACAGTTTTATCGTTCTTGTCTGCCTCGACACGTTCCCGCAGTGCCCTGAAAACAAACCGATAAAGTTAATTGAAAAGGTCAATCCTAATGAAAAAGTCCCATAAACACAACCAACGTACTTAATTACAGAATGATCAGGATTGATTTCGAGGTGTTTTTTGGCAGCCATATAGCCCATCGTCGAAGAATCTCGCAATGCCTGCGCTTTCATAATCCTCTCCATATTAGCAGACCATCCGTACTCAGACGTGACAATACAACACGGAGATGAGACCAATCGATTGGATACAGCAACTTTCTCCACCTACAATGTATTATTACACGAAAACATTAAAATCAAAGTGTCCACAACTGCAAAGAAATTGACAAAACCTTTAATTCTATAGCTTGCACCACAAAGACTCATCTCTCAAACCCACAGAACTGAACTGACCCCTCCTACTTCTGCACTTTATGTTTCATACGCACCAAGACCTTGGCAGTACTCTACGCATTACGGAAATCAGATAATTTGTTAATCCATTATTATGTACCTTTTTTCCAAAATGTCCTTCATAACTTTGCACAGATTCTCAAATTTAACTTTGTCTTCCTCGAATTTCTTCTTCTCCTCCTCACTTTCAGGAAGTTCAAGACCTTCCTTCGTGACTGAGACCAGTTTCTTCCCATCATATTCCTTCAACTGCTGTACACAGTACTCGTCTATCGGGTCGGTCATGTAAACTACCTGCAAAAATTTGTAAACAATGAAGAAAACTGCAATGACTGTTTCAAATGACCGTATCACAAACCTCGAAACCGCGTCTCTTCACACGCTCCACGAACGCAGAGCTGGCGACCGCTTCTCTGGATTCACCAGTAATAAAATAGATCTGCTTTTGGTTCTCTTTCATACGGCTGACATAATCCTTTAGTGAAGTCATTTCCTCACTGGATGCTGATGTGTAGAATCGCAAGAATTCAGAAAGTTTCTTACGATTGGTCGAATCCTCATGGATACCGAGCTGCAGTTAATTACGTGTTAGCAGGAAGAGTAACATATCACATCCACCATCTACTTTATACGCAGAAGAAAACGCACCTTTATATTCTTCGAGAACTGTTCGTAGAACTTCTTGAAGTTATCTTTGTCTTCCGCGATTTCATCGAACAGTTCGAGGCATTTCTTCACCAGATTCTTGCGGATGACCTTCAATATTTTGGACTGCTGCAACATTTCGCGCGAAATGTTCAGCGGCAAGTCTTCGCTGTCAACGACGCCCTTGATGAAGTTCAAATATTCCGGCATCAGCTCGTCACAATTCTCCATGATGAACACTCGACGAACATAGAGCTAAACAGAGAGTACATAATGCCGTCGCTCAAAAATTGTACAATCTTAATTTCTTCCGTTAAAATTATATGCATCCTGAATGCCTCCGAACAAACCTTAATAGCATTCTTCGTCTTCTTATTCTCGAACAAATCAAACGGCGCACGCTGTGGTACAAACAACAAGGCGCGGAATTCAAGCTGGCCTTCAACTGAGAAATGTTTGACTGCAAGGTGATCTTCCCAATCATTCGACAACGACTTGTAGAACTCCGCATACTCCTCGTTGCTTATGTCATCGGGATTCCGAGTCCAAATAGGTTTCGTCTAAATGAAAAGCCTTCAAAATCAATTCAACCGAGCGACGTACAACATATATGCTACCCAACCAAACTCACGTAAGGTGAATCAGCTATATCACTACCTAAATTTTCTAGTCCTACCTTGTTCAGTTCCTCATCTTCGTGGTACTTCTCCTTGATTTTCTTTTTCTTCTTGTCTTTCTCCTTCTTATCTTCATCCTCATCTTCCCCAACATCCTCAATTTCACCCTCCTTTTTCTCCTTGTCTTCGTCTTTCTTTTCGTCCTCCGCTTCATCATCAGAAACTTCCTTATCACGTTCTTTCTCCACAGTAAGTTTAATCGGATACCCGATAAACTGTGAGTGCTTCTTCACGATCTCTTTTATGCGACGCTCCTCAAGATAATCCGTCTGGTCCTCCTTGATGTATAGTGTGATTTTGGTGCCACGGGTAAGTTCCGGATCGTTCACCTGTCGAATAATAAAGGAACCTAAAAACACACTTCCATAATTCCTCAGTAGTTTCTAGCGTGTAACTACAACTAATAAATGCATTCACTTCGACAGATAATTAAACTACCTCCGGCAGACGACTCCCACTGGTAACAATCATCATCATTGTGCTTGGAAGCCACAACAACCTTATCCGCGACCAAAAATGCGGAGTAAAACCCAACACCGAACTGTCCAATCATGGAGATATCAGCACCAGCCTAAAGTACATAATTGATATAATGAGTAAAACCTGAACTGAATGCAATCAAAACTCGAATGTTAGAAGACAAGGCATACCTGAAGAGCTTCCATAAACGCTTTCGTACCAGATTTAGCGATCGTGCCCAAATTATTAACCAAATCTGCTTTGGTCATACCAATCCCTGTGTCCATAATGGTCAGCGTTTTATCAGCCTATAAGAACTTAGGTAGAAGACCAACTATTAATAACCAGTGCAAAAGGCCCGACTGCTTCAAGTCTGATAAGCAGTTTGATTCTGAAAAAGAAATACGGTGCACCAACAGTAAGGCTTGAGAAACACAACGGAGATGTCAAAATTACCTTATTCGGGGTAATCTTGATGTATAGCTCTTTCCCACTTTCCAATTCGGCCGGTTCGGTAAGTGCCTGATACCGAATCTTGTCGAGGGCATCCGAAGAGTTTGAGATCAGTTCACGAAGGAAGATCTCCTTGTTGCTGAAAAGGGACAAAGAGTATGAAATCCTGAACCAACGTCCACTAACACAGTGCAGGTAAATTTCCTCTTCAACAGTAAAGAAGACTACTGACCTGTAAAATGTATTGATAATAAGACTCATTAGCTGGGCGATCTCCGCCTGGAACGCGAACGTTTCGCCGTTCATTTCTTCCGACATTGTTGCTGGTTTTCGTCAGATTATCAGAAATCCTGCACGCAAGAGCTGAAATTTGAAATTAGAAGTGCATATAAGATATCATTACGTGGGTAGTGACCTCGTATTGTCTCATGTCTTGCTCCCACCTTACAATTAGCCACTTCACTGCCTTAAACAATTACCCCACAACCCGCCAACATACCACATTAGGACAGCAACGCCCATAACAACCTCCACCACCCCCCCTCCAACAACAACCGAACCACCCCAATCTACTCCATCACCCCTCACAGCAAATACCACCACGCTACTGTGTTCCCAAGATCCGAGTATACGCTTTTATACCATCCGGCCCTAGGAATGTTCTAGAACCACTGGTAGGCGGTGCTTGTAATGACGACGACCAATGAATGAATGGTGCGATATTTGGCCGAGGTCGGCAATAGAATGTTCTGGAAGATTCTGTAAGGGATTTCGAGGGTATGCACATTTGAGGGGGATGGAACATTCTAGAAAATTCTCGGAGGTGTGTATGCATATGGAGTTACTTCCTCTCAAGCAGTAAAGTTCCATTTCCAAAGGGGGTTCGGGGATATTTCATTTGTCGGGGAAAGTTTCGTAGCAAGAAAACAGGACATGGTTTATGCAACATTCGGATGCGTAGTGCGCGCGCGAACTGTTAATGTCCGAAACCTTTTTCCGGTTGTTGTGGCCCAATTAATGCTAAGATTGGATGCAAATGTTTTTTCTGTAGAAGTTGGAGCAAATAATGCAGTAAGCAAGATTACTGGACGGTTATCAATCCTTCTTCATCGCCGATGCACTTCAAGATAACAAATCGCATTCACGTGAAGTGAGATTTAATGGGAAGTTATGATAGAAGACTGTTTTTCAGGTAACCCTTCTCCCCTCTTCATACAGAGTAAATTTTGTCTTTGAATTACTGACGGAAAATAATATTCAATAGAAGTAATATGCCAATGCTGTCTAATATCCAAAGAACTAAATCTCGAATTGAGACCTTTTCTCTTTCGTTCGCTTCATTTTAATTAATGCTATCAAATTTCATTTGTGTTGTGCACTTATACCGTGAGATGGTTATGAATTTTATGTTAATGTGAGAGGCAATTTGAATCTTGCAAGATAGCAACGATTGGCAAAGGAGATGTTGCTATCACTAACCTCACGTATTCAATGTTTGTGTAACACCAGTAATGAAAGCGGTATGTTCTCCCAACAGGCATCGCTGTAATTCTCTCCAGAACAAATAACTTTATTTAATCTACCAAAAAACAAAGCCGGAAAGAGTTGATGAAAATAAAAAGTAACATCATTAAAATCACAGTACACGTCTGCAGTTGGGAGAAGCAAACGGATGTTTGCGTAAATGTTGCTACCTGTTTTAATCATATTTGGACCGCAGATACATTCATTTCAAAGGTATATTCGTAAATATATTCGAAAAAAGAAAAATCTTAACAACGTAAGAATATTACTGCAGCATGAATGGGAAAAAAGTAAAAACCACGACGAAACATATTAGAAAGTGAAATATGCGTTTTCGATCAGATATGTCAGCGAATCTCAGCAAAATCTGCTGTGATCGCCACAGAAAATGATTCTGCTCATAATGGTGGGTTTAAAGTATCGAAAAAGAGACCTAAAACCCTAACAGTGAGGACCGAAGCAGGATTTCTGATAATTTGTCACTACTTACAATTTTGAAATTTAACCATCACTGACATGAGACCCAACAGCTGAAAATCATAGCTCCTAGTTGCAAAAGAAGGTGAGGCTATGTCCTTTACATTGTGAACTGTGCTAAAAAGAGCGACTTTTCCAAACCAAATAGCGCAACTCTTTGACTGAAAATCGGTCTTCTTGGATCAAAGGTTTTTTCATCTCTCAAGAAGTCACGCTTCTCATATAGTTATTATATTAAAAGTAATTAAAGTTAAAACTGAGCAAGAAAATACCAAAAGGAAATTTCGGAAAGAACTGCTAATGCTAATTGGAATGACATTAATCTGAGCTAGATAGTTGAATATCTATGATAAATCTTACCAGTCAACAAAGCCATACCAACTTCAACTATGAAAGAGTAGTCAGTATTTTAAAATGTGCATAAGACTTCCTGTTTTTTGATGTTACTCACAGCACTGACGACAATGAGTCGAAAAGTTTTCGGAACGATTCTGACCAAAATATTTACTTGTCCAAAGGCAAACATTACATCAGAGCACTAACAACATTCGGAGTGTTACAAACAACATGCGCGGATCAGTCAATAATGGAAGGAGTTAAAATTGCATAGCTATCATTGGTTCAGCATTTTCGTCGGCGTCAGGATGAAGACTTTTCCTGAAAATAAGAAGTAATATTTGTAAAAAATTAAAGTTCAGATGAGTTCCGCAAAAACATTTGCTGAAAATATGTGAAAAAAAAAGCTTGCTTTATCTTGAGAGCAAAGTAAACGGTGTTTTAAAAACAGTAATTTTAGATGGTTCCATTAATGAAAATTTTGGATTTGCTTCATCAATAAATGCCCTAAACATTAGCTGTTAATTACTTCAAATGATTTCATTCTTGAAAAGTTAGATGAACGAAGAATCGTAAGGTTTACTTGTATTTTTCAAAAGAGGCATGGTCAATTTGAAGACTTGTTGCAAAAACAACATCATCATAATTAGCTACAAGTGGTCGTAATTTAGATTCCGTTTGTTCAAAGCTATCGGATCTCTTACGCAATTCTGGCCGGAGCTTTGGCAATTTATCTGAAAATATAAGAAAAGATGGAGCCAATCACTAAGATTTAGGAATCGAAAGATTGGATAGGTTAACAAAAAAAGTCCTATATCGTTTGGCCATTTTGTAATTTGCACAAACGAAACACAACAAACAAAATATAATGATTTGGGAGAAAAAAAACGATCCGCAGACTTACTTGCATATCTTATACCCGGCTTAGTCATTCTTGACGTGTACCTTCCGGCCATTTTTAATGATGGCATTAGAGCCTCACGTACCGATTCAGATAAGGAGGCTATTTCCGCAATCTAAGAAATGCATTCTTTATTTAAATTTTGATTTCTAATTTACCAATCAGTATATAAAAATATAGAACTGGTATCATCCGGATTTAATGTAACCCATTTTGCAGACTTGAAAATGCAAAGTTCAAACATTATCCAAGTAATACGCATAACAAATATTCAGAAATACTGCTTCAAAATAGGAAACTGACATTTTCGCAATCCATCAGTTCTTTCTGCACTAGTTTAATTGTTTTTTCACTAAAAGGGTCAGGAAATCCATCGCCGTAAATATTTTCGAACAAGAGCGCATCCCAGTTGACGGTATCATAATCTTCCATTAAATAGCTGAAATATAACAAGTAACATATCAATGACTGATTCATATTTCTGTGCGAAATCCATTTTTGAGTTATTGTTCAAAAGGTATCAGCTGCGAACGATCAGCAGATTCGATTTTGATGGAACGTTACGTCCCAATTGATATTAACAAAAAAGAAAGAAAGAAAGAGAAAGAGATGCCGGAAAAAATAGTTCCTTTTGTATTAATGAACCATTTTGTCACTACCAGAACCGAGAAATACATTTTCTCCATATCTGTATCTAGAATATTAAGGACAGAAAAACTAAGGACTTTTAATCAGTCCTAAAATGACACAATTAAGGATGAGTTCAAACATAATGAGTATTCCAGAAAGAGAACCTATAAAGATAGAATGAATTTTCACGAGGAAATAATGGAACAAAGGCACCCAAACGATCAAATTCCATTTTCCATCTTTCCAAGCTATTTCGGGCACGCTCTTTATTGTTTGTGTAAATTTTCGTTGGACTGAAGGAAGGTGAGAGACATCGGATTGATTTCCTCTGAAATTTTTTTTGTGAAAATGAAAATGATATTAAATCGTTTTTGATGGAAATTATTATTTCCATCATGGTAATAACTAAATTCGTGCAAGTGTTCACTTTATAACACTTTCTGAGCAATAACCTTTTAAACATTACTCAAAAGTAATATTAAAAAACCAAAGTCTGTTTCGTTATAACAAAAATCAAAAGAAATTAACCTTTAAACGCTGAGCAATGAACAATGTTGCATCTTTTGACATATACCTCTTCCTATTTGAAGCAGAAAAAGCAGCTGAAAGAAAAGTTAAATTTCAAAGTCTCTACCTGGAATTTTTTTTTGGGACTATCTGAACCAACGTTTATAAAAAATTTGATATGACTATGATTAAGAGCTCAGTATCTTTAAATAATTTTTTCGTCAGAGCGGGAAATAGCGAAAAATAAACGCACAAGAATTGGGAAATCGGCCTTCTGTGTATTTCTGAGAAACAAGTGGTACAGCAGCAAGCGTAAGAACATTACAAACTAAGGAAGACTTCAGTTGCAAATCTAGTGGGGTGTCGCTGTAACCAAAAAGAGTTTAGCATTGGAAGGAATATTATCCATGAATATTAGCATATAAAGACCTCCTAGATGTGTTTCATCGTAGCTTATAACCTACTTTTAGTACTCAGTTTTTTTATACATATGCAGGTATAAACCGAAACTGCAGTGAATTCAGAATCAGCTGACATCCTTAAGCTACTACCTTTGAAATGTTGCAAGTGTTACCGGAGAAGAGTGCATCAATAGTACTGATAAATTGAGTCCATCATAGGGGAGAATGAAACAAAATCAAAGAAACTTGATAAAATGGAGATCAGTGAATTAGTGAAAATAATTGCAAAACTACTAGTAACCAACCAACTTAAACTGGGTGATAGATTCACCTCCAAAAGCCACGGTTTAAGGCCAGTATCAATCAGTATGTCGAAACCAAACAATTCAAAGCAACATTTGGAATGTACAACGACATTTTTACTCGCTGCCGCGATTTGTCCTTGTACAGAGAATAAAGCTTTCAATACGACATCTTCCACACGTACCATCAGCACTGCAATATCCATTTCTATAGCTACTTTTTGTCCTACTCGAATTTTATTTAAACCAAAGGACACACATCTAGCAATATTAAAGAGAATAATAAAAATGATACTAATGAACATAATCCATATCTATCTTAAGAACTTTACTTCAGCAGATATACTTTGTGAAACCACTGAGACTAACATTTTTCTGGAATATACCTCCCTCCATATTAAATCCTAACTAGTGACTTCCGGAAAATGACTTCTAAGGACTCATGTTAGAATTATTCAACATTGCAATAGCTGAATTACAGGGAAAAAAGAAACATACAGTTTGTATCTATTCCATTAGTCTGCAATTTTCGGAGTAGGGCACCTAATGTCCACTTGTGACCACTATCCTCAGTATTAGCACTTTCATTCCTGAAAATGATTAATCAATCCTTCAGTCCTTGTTTCCAAAGTTTATAGTAAAGTCGAAAATCTGAAACACAATGAAAATATTTTTGGCATTCACCTGATAAATTTTCCATTGTTTTTGTTAAGTGAATAGTTGGTAAGATGCGAAAAGCGTTGCTCATAGCTTTTTGCACTACTGGAGTATCTTTCCGAAGCAAACCGTGCAAGTCCTTCACTGTACATATAAGCAACCAATGGATAAAATGACGTCACTAATACATATAATCTGAAAAAAGACTGAAAACTATGAGAACTTTTCGAAAATTTCGGGTTCGGATTCATTGTCACTATAAAACCCTGGGTTCCAGTTCATTGTCACTGTACTTTCGAAATTGCTACATATTTCATAATTTTACGAATCTCTCCAAAATTTCTTTTGCAATTCCTAATTATTTTATAGAAAATAATGATGCGGTTCTGGAATCTTTTTGGAAGAACTACCCCTCATTTCAGAATCCTTTTTTTGATCTAACTGAATCAAAAACTATAAATTCGAGAACTAATTTAGGACCAAGATCTGGTTTTTCAAAATCCGGAGATGTCACTTGTGCAAAAACTGATGACACATTAAAAAATATATGAAGAACTCAAGTCTATGGAGCGCTTACTGGAATTAAAGTTTAACTTTTGTATACTATCGGAATCTTTTCTCATAGAATCGGAAGCGAACAACTAATTCTGATGCAGGGATGGCAACTCCAAAGCACTGTTGACAATCGAAAAAATTTCTTGAACACAATTTGACATTTAACAAATCGAGAAAACATTGAACATCATGACTAGTTAGAGAGAATTGATCCATACTAGTGATATTCCAATTAGCGAAGTATATTATAAAAAATTCATACTGGAATTTTTATGTAGAACACTTGCGAATGGTAGTGTTCGGGATTAGTAGTGCAATCAGTGGAAGATACTATTAATACCTTATACTCCGCACTAAAAACACTGGAAATCGCAATTATCGCAAACTCCTAACAACAAACCTCAAATCAAACTTGTGCCCGTTGAGCAGATATGGATTTTCGATGTAACGTGAAACCAACATTGGAGATCCGAGTGGTATATCTCCAGGCTGAAGAAATTATTTGGAAAAATATTAACAAGTCTTCTAATTAGAACTTGATTAATTTGAAAAGATGATCCTATAATTTAACAGGCTCTTGGCACTTCCCATAATATTATCTAGGAATAAACAAATCAAAAATTTCTGACAATCCTTTGAGTTTATAAAAAATGCACCCGAACGGAGGTCCAAACATTATAAACTTACGCTCTGGATAATAAAAATGCCATTGCCACGTGAAGAAGCAACCGGTTTTACGATAAAAGGTTTCAAACCGTGAGATTGTCCATTGAAATGATCAACAAATTTCTGATAATCTTTCGGGGTGACAAAAAATTCCGGGATCTGAAATAAAATTAAGTAATTTAATAATGCGATCTGGAAGTATATGAAGAATAAAATTTAACTAAATTTCTAACATACGAGTTTTAGGCGAAAAGAAGAAAGGTAATTTAACAAGTAATTGTTGTCTTCCACATTCCTAAAGATGCAAAAAGGAAAGAGAAAATACCAGCAAAACTTCATTTGTAGATTTTTTGCACATTTCACCATAAATAATTGAATACTAAGAAAAGTAAAATTGAACGCACAATATCGTAGGAAGTTCCAAATAAGGTCTGAGCCCGTCCCAGACATTCGTATAGCTTATCTTTTCTCGTCAGCAGAAAGCTTTTTGGAAAGTGATTCACACGCTGCCTGCAAAAGGTAAGGCAGATGAGGTGTTTTAATCACTCGACCGATTTTCAAAAGTAAATTTTTGGTGATATGGTTAAATTAAATCATGACTCAAATGCCCTGAGTTAATAGAACTCTAGAACTTATCGATACTGAACTCGCCTTTCGAAACTGGGATTATACAGATGTTACACTTTTTAAATGTCATTTTTGCAAAATGATCTGCGAAGTGGTGCTACTTCGACAGTTCTAACAATCATACCTTGGAAAGAAAACTGACTAAAATATGCGTAGAGAATCTACGATAAATTAGTTTTCAAATAATAAAAGTAATTAAGAACAATAAACATGATAAAGCTTTACTTTTCAACAGTAGTTTCTCTGCATTGTTTGCTTTTTCTAACAAAAAAAGGAAAAATAATTTTTGTTATGGAATACATACCACGACGCAGCAACATGTCAAAAAATATTGGGATTTCAAAATGCATGATTCTTCACCAAAAGTGTTAGACATCCTAATAAAATGCATAAGTAAAAGGAAGTACTAAAGTGCAAATACATACAATTTAAGGGCACACAATTTGACCCATGTAGACAAGTTTCAATTAAAATGACTTACGGAGAGTATTTAAAGCAATAAACAAACATAGACATAATTTTCAAAAGGGAGTTATACCATGATGCCATAGAACGCAAAACATGCGGTTTCAAATGTGAACCGGTCCAGATGATATTGCAATTTGAGTTTTTTGAAGAGCACTGCAACTTATGATTACTAATCACTTAGGAATGACAGTCGACAAACAAATGAATGAAAAAGTTTTATAAGATGAATGGAAGTCAAGTCAACCTGTTCAAATCCATAGCTGTGCAATATTGTCTTTACAAGCGCTTGATTACATTTGATCATCTTGAAACGTAAATGATATTTTTCACCGATTCGTGCGTATTTATTGCAGTCTTTCAATTTCTTCCCACTTTTGCTAGCATATTTCAGCGCAGCCGATGTGAATTTCAATATCTGAATACCACCACTAGTTGAAATGAATACTAAAATTCGGACAAAGAAAATTAAATTCTACTGAACTACTAACATAAGTGGAACGTAAGGAATACATATCAAAGTAAGGGAAGATTTATGAACTCGTAGTATCATAGGTAAAGGAACGGGTTAAAAATGATTCCAAGAAATGTTTGAATCAGCGATGGAATTTTCAAAGTATGCTAGCAAGGTGAGACTTACATAAAGCATAAGTAAGGAGCGAACAGAGATATAATTGAGTAATTAAGAGTGTAAGGACAGGAAAAGACCATGTCACACTCGATGTATTCTGAGATGTAAACGTAAATATATCTCTAAAAATTATGGAACAAAATCCCGCTTTGGATGAAATTAGTACCTTGTAATCTTACTGAAATCTAATAAAGGCAAACGATGACCTCTCCTTGCGTGACGCTGATCTCTTTCTGACAATCGTCACCTTCACTCACCTCCATCTCTTCCGTTTCGTCAGGCATTTTCGCGAGCTCTAAAAGGGCATTCAAACAAAATTTCACCATAGCGTTATTTTATCTATCATTAAATCGGATCTTTCCTAGGTCAAAATATAAATCAAAAAAGGACACAAATCAAAACCTTCAAAGAACTCAACATTATAGAGAACGACAAACGAAATAGGTTCCGCCGCAATTACTGAACGGCCAGCGGAGGTGCAGGGTTCAAAGAAAGGTGATGCGGTGGTAGGAGAGGGCGGGCTGTCTTTCACCTTTCAGGTTTTCAAACTCTTGACTTGTCTCAGCTCATTTTCACCCTTACAGTGGAAGAGTTTCTTGGAGAGATGACAATTTTTCAGAAGATGTGGTGGGTAAACTTCAGTACCGATACATTTTTCGTAGTCCGCTACGAATTAGTTCTTTCAGTTACAGCTTGACATTAGGGGGTTAGAGTAAACGAGACTTTTTTGATTACCACTAAATACCTGGACATGGTGAGAGATGTGGAACAAAGAAAGATAAATTATTTGCTGGAGTCCCTCATAAAAATCAAAAAGGAAAAAAAAGTGCGGAAATTACGTTTTAATAAGAAGCTACTAATCAATTTTATTGGTTCTAATCTTTTCCTTCGTCTCGCTTAGTTGGTTTGTCATTTCAAATCACATAAATTTTTAAGTTCAGATGTTGTTTATTATAAAATTTTAAAGTAAAATTCTCGGGTTTAAAGCTTTACATACATATTCATCAGGGACCGATAATAAACGTGGGCAGTGGCGTAGTAATGTATATAGGTTACAATACCTAACGCATCATTTCTACATTTGTACAAACCATGACGCTGTAAATAAATATTATCATCAATAAATAATATTAAGCACTTTTATGATCTAATCTTGTTTCATTAATATTTTCATTTACATTTTTTGATAATTTAACGTTGCTGCTGTGTGTGTTCTGTTCGAAATGCTTCTCAACCTTTATTTAGAAAAGCTTTCAATTGGCACGAGAAAATTATGCTGGATATTAAGATTGCAGAAATGGTATAATCACCGTCGATAGACTTATCCTCGCATAAGCGCTTAAACTTTGGTTTTAGCTGCTTTAACAAGCACAGACATTGCTCTTTTCGGACAGGGACAGTACGCTGCATCCTTTCCTGGAATTCCTGGTGGTCCTGGAGTTCCCGGTGGTCCACGCAAACCTGGTGCACCGCTACTTCCAGGCTGTAATTTTTAGAATATTAAAAAATCAAGAAATTTGAAAAGTTCAGCAAATGAAAGTTGTGAATAAGGATTATTACGTTCATTCTTTTTGATGTTTCAGATTAACTTACTTCTCCCTGATGTCCTTGATAACCAGGTTGTCCTGGCTGTCCTGGACTACCGGGAGGTCCGGGTTGGCCTTTCGGTCCGACTTGTCCAACTGGGCCTGCTGGTCCACGAGGTCCCTTGCGTCCAACAACTCCTTCACTTCCTGGTGGACCTGGCTGACCTGGTTTGCCATCCTGTCCTGGTTGGCCTGGAATATAAAAAAAGGGAAAGATGGAGACATTTGCGCTATTTATAGTACAATCTCCGAAGCTGTTTTATTCTAAAAAAAGTTGGCAGGCAATGCTACGGAACATTAATTTATTATATTCACCTGCAAGTCCAGGAGGTCCTGGTGGTCCGCTATTGCCTGGACGGGCATCTTGTCCTTGATTGCCTGTTGGCCCTTTCTCACCAGGTGGTCCCATTGGTCCTCGTGGACCTGGTTGTCCAATTGGTCCTGGTGGACATTGTTTGCAACCGACCGCGGGCTGAAAAGTCATTGGTGGTACAATTCCAGGTAAGCCTGGTCCTCCTGAAACGGTGCATAATGTCATAAGGCGCATGGATGATTTTTCAATTATCCTTTGATGGCAAAAATAAACCTTATATTTTTGTGCGACCTAAATTCAAAACATTTGATATTTTGACAAAATTTGAATGTAAAAAGCTGCTGATACGAGTCTCTTAGATACTTTACAAGTCATACCTCGTTGGCCAGGGGGTCCTGGAATGCCGGGTGCTCCCGGAGATCCAGGTCTTCCAGGAGGTCCTGGTGGGCATCGGTCGCCAAAGTCACAGTTGCAAACTGGCTCCACTTGACGTTCTTTGCGGCTACGTGGCTCACTATCACGAGTAATTATCATTTCACTCCATACTTCCTGCTCCAGTATCTACAATTAATTGTATGCGAATCTCAGTAAATGTTTCGAACGCAGATTGAACAAAAGGGACAATAGAAAACTGAATTTCTTACGACTCTAAAATTTGTTTGCTGATGTTTTGAATTGAAAGGAATAATTCTCACTTGAATTTCTTAAGCGGTGAAAATAACTAATTCTCAAAACAACCTACGCGAAAGAGATCCATTTTGACAGCCAGACTACCACGGATGTCTTCCATACGTCCCATCAAGTACGGAATATAAAAGAAACACGTCGCAATTCCGATCACCGATGCACAACTCGACAAACTTCCTGCTATCTTCGACATTTCGTGAGAACTGCATGCTTTAGTTATCGGATGAGACTTCCTTAAATACTGCGTATGCCTAGGTGTAATAGCACGCAAAGCGAAATGATGTTTTTCAATAGGTACACAGTATTTGTACTTGTTAAAAACCGGTCGATCACAGAAGTGGAACGTACATCACGCCATCCTACATAAGACACAAGTTAATCAAAAAAAGAGAAGAGTATGCATCACTCTTCTATGTTTTCTTATGGGGATTATAAAAAGATGTTTTGTAATTTTTTTTAAACACCATTTTTGGCTTTTTATTTTCATCTCCTTCTAAATGATTAATGATTTCATGTCTCGGATCTTAAATCAAACTGATAAGATTGATCGATTTGTTATGATTGCCCAACTTACAAAAAAATCCCACGTTTTATGAACACTAGCCAGCATCGCACACTGTAAAATACTGTTGTCACAATATTAGCAACTACAGCAGACTTTCGCTTTCCTCTCTTGTTTGCTTAATGCACCTTTGATCATCCTGGCTTACTTCTTTCAAGATCTGGTGGCTTATCTGTTGAAAGCCTGTTCCCGAATGTAAAAAACCCTAGAACCTCAAGAAACCCTAAAAACCCACTTATATATTCCCGAAACATATGAGCATAACCACTGATATCTAAAATTTGGGGGACCATCCATCAACCAATGGTAACAGCAAACTGTTGCATGCCATGTTTTCAGAAAACAATGTTCCGAAAATATTTCTGTAAGTAACTCAATAATGATATCGCCAATGAAGATCGGTGGAACGGCAAAGATGTCAAATCAGCTTCACGTATTTTCAAAATACTCAATCTAAATGCAATGGCGAAACTCCCACTTTTTCTAAAAACTCTCCGGATTGGAATATTCAAAATTCTTGGAATCAGATTTCTCTTCTTCCCCTCCAAACTCACTTCACTGCACATAAAAAGTGGAATTCATTTGAAAAGAGCATATAATAGCACTGTTTATTATCATTCACGTGCAATAATTTATGATACTTGAAGAGAATGAAATGACTCTCAATTCCTCAATGCATAGTCAATAAATTATGACAAAACAATGATAAGATTAAAGTGAAGAAATGTCACATTTACAGAATCCATTTATGGAAATTTCTCAAGCACTTCGCGAACGGAAAATTACTCAACTCAAATTTAGTAGAACAAAATAACATTATTTGGCTATAAAATATTTGGAGCTATCGAAGTTTTCTAACCACCATTTACCAGCTTCTGGCAACCTATCCGGCTACGAACAATTAATGACACATTCTTTATGGTGCCTCTTTCAAGAAGAGATTGTTGATTTCAAAGCACTGGATGCGACATATTATAAAATATGTCTTATGATTCGTCGCTTCAGAAACTAATGCGAGTTTAAATCAGCAAAAAATTGCCACAATTTTGTTTGAAGGACGAAACGAATGGATGCATAACAAGATGAGGTTACATGAAACGACAAGGAATAAAGAAGAAATAGCCGGAAACCATCAAGGCCAAACTGGAAAGCCATTACGCCGCATCTCGTTTTGTCGTACATTAGCTTTCAAAACTGCCTGAAATGATTTTTGAAACAGTTTTTCCTTTTACATCACATTTTTGCTGCTGTAATAAGCTGCTAGTAGTCCACTTTACACTAGATGACAGGTTTAATTTGAGGCATATTGAATATTCGTATTTCAGCATATTCCAAGGCATTCAATAAAACGGTAACTATAAGAAATCTATAAGTACGCAATTCGAAAACACAGATTTGCATATTTAGGTGTGGAGGAAATTTTCCAAATAGAATTTTCGAAAAAAATTGGCACCTTTGTGTTTTCTTCATCAATCTGTGTGTACTCAGTAGGACAGGCAATTTTGTGCCGCTGCGAAGATTTAATAAATGGCTGTGATTGTGCTAGTGGTTCCCTCATAGGATCAAGATAATCCAGCGTGTCATTCGTAGTTCTCACTGCTTCATTACCGTACAGAGCTTCCTGACCAACTGAAATCTTGAAAAAAAACATTTATTGCTTTTTCACCAATGACCAATCAAAAATATATGCTAGTTTGGCATCCACTCAGCACAATTTGCACAAAAACGATAAGAAAATTGTCAAGAAAGACATCCACCTCTTACTTGTTTATTCCACAGTGCTACAGGATGCAAAGATTGTTGATATGAAAGATTAGTTGGTAAAAATCGCAAGGATGTCTCAAATGTCTCGCTTTTTCTAAACCGACAAATAAATTTTATGTTAACGAAACTATGTTCCATCACACAACATTAGATTCGTTATAAAAAACAACTAAATATCTTGTAAAAAATTTGATAGTATGCAGAAATTAATCCATTCTAATTTTCTTTTCCTCGTAAACTGCTAAATTTCAATTCTCTATTCCTTCACTCACTGTTAACCTTCCTTTTCAGATAATTTTGAGATGCTCATTGAAGTCACAAAAATAGTACTTCCACCGACCAGCAAATCAAAGTATTAAATAAAACTGTCTAAAGCACGGTTGAAACAACCTTTTAATATTAGAATTTGCATAATGATAGAATTGACTTGTTTTTACCTATCATCGGTACTAGATCTTTCCTGACCAGTGTTTAGAGCGATATATTTGATTCCAGTCGGCTTACAAGATCGGTCTACCTAGAATTATATAAGTTGACAAACTCTTTAAAGGTTTAAATAAGCAATCAGAAGATCAGATCAAGAAAGTTACCATTTTTAAATGCCCTGAACATGACATGAACTGCTTTACCTCAGGAGGAATGTTGTGGAAGTTACGGCGACGTGGAAACAGTTTAGGAGCGTTCGAATCAGAAACAATAGGTGTTAGGGGAGAATCAAATAATAAAAAAGTACCATCTCCATTGATCGAGCCAACTCTATCTCTAAAGAAGGGAATGAGAAATAATTTGGGTTTCGATCTCATGACATAAAACTTCAAGATACTACAAAATCTTGAATCTATTAGAAAAATGACATACGGACGAACTGTTTCGTTGCTCCACTCTTCCTCTTTTACACTAAGAATCTCATGAACATCTGCAGGATTCACTGGTTGATCCAAAATATATCTACCTAAAGCATAACCATAACTCACTAAGAAGCCTACAGTATTGTGTCTTGGCATTTTAGTTCAACTTCTCAATGAAAATTTCGAATTTGCATGCTTTTGAAATCATTTGCTTTAGCCTTTTGTCTCGATCGAATAAATATGTATATTCTAAACATCTAAACCCCTAATTCTTAAGATATGACTGAAGATTTGGTGAGTGGATGAAAGAGTATATTTAAGTAAAACCTGATTCCAAAACGTGTTTTCCGCTTTTCTCTGCACGTGAACGACGGTTTGGTTTGGGTGGTCTGAAGTTATAACTTCAACCATAACTGCGTTTTTAACCAAGATATGCAACTAAATTATGAGAAATATATGGAAGAAGTTAATTTTCACTTAGCCATGAAATTCAACTCACATAGGAGGAGGAATCAAGGACGAATTCTTGAATGAAAGGTTTTCTGATAAAGTGGATGAACTAGCGATGCATGAGCATAAAGATGCTGAGCTGCTTCCTGCAAATCCTTCTTATTCGAGAAAAAAAACTTTCCTAAATATTCAAGGATAATCATTAACATTTCGTTGGCAACAGGCAAAAGAAAAATTGAAATCGTAACACGCTTACCTAATGAATGCGCTGACGAGCAATCCTTTAAACGTATATAAGCATTAGCGGTCACGGTGTCTACATAATCGGCATTATTAGTAATAACATTTGAAAACATCGGCGACTCTACCTGATAAATTTGTGTAAACTTAGATCATCCCGTTAAAAGTGCAATCCGCTATAGAAATCCTTAATTTCATCGAGAAAGTGAAAATCAAAAAGCAAAATAAATGGAAATAAAATATATCGTGAAAAAGAGTCCTAGTATTTCTGCAATACAGTATAACTTTGAAGACCTTAAAAATAACAAGAACCATCTTTTTTTAAAGACATCTCTCTATGATAGTTTATTTTGCACTCATTTTATAATTGTTCCACTTGAGAATTATTCCAAATAAAAACGACTGATACTTTATTAAAACATGAAAAACATACCACAGAATTATCAGCAAAGTAACGTTCATTCATACAATCTGCTACAAGCAGAAATTTATTTGCACTTTCATCAGCAGTGTTTTCTCTAAGCACTAAAAACTGTATAACAATAATTTCAATTTCTACATTCAGATTATATCTGAATTCAGTCGCAATTTTTCCAGCACAATTTACCCTAGTCTTACGCATGCAAAAAGCCCTCTCATCCAATAGTTTGAAGTTTCTAGAACGAAAAAGAGAATTCTTGTTGAAAACAAAGTATAAATCCCTTCATAAGCTTGCTTGAATTGATTGACAAACCTTAACTGCATGAAAAATCAGAACTGTAATTAAACCAAACGTATATTCGAGCTGGTGAGGGGAAGGGGGAAAACGAAAGACAATCTTTTCGCAAAAACAAAAGAAATTCAGCAATACCTGGGACTAATTGACCGTTCTCATCATCTTGTTTTTGGAGTTTACAAGCATAACCAAATTTCATAATCCACATATTCATCTCCTAAATTATGATGCCGTTGAATATATTTTTTAAAGCAACATGACTTTGGAATAAAATATAAATATGGCATCCGCTCAACGAAAAATGATGGAGTATCAGCTCACTGTTTCGCTATGAGCAGCCAAGTACAGCACCTTCAATCTTTCACCATGCTTTGCTTTGTAATGAATTGCAAAAATCCAATTCTGGTTGCCAACTTTCAAAGAAATATTTGTGTCAACCTGGAACTATTTACGGATAAAACACATTTAATGCATTAAATTCTCTTGAATACTGCTAACCAACCAAGATTTCCTTCTCCAAAACCTTTAACCTTTCACCACACAAGAAAAAAGCTACCATTAATCTTTTCCATTTGACGTAATCCAAATATAATATTAGTTGCTAAATAAATGGTTCTGTTTTGTACGCTTAAAATATGTTTCAATAACTAGCTGAGTCGAATGTTATCCTTATGAGTCTTCTCCAGATCCTAACCTTCTTGATGATCGTTAAAATGGATTTGGAAGGCAAAACATTCCATGCAAACGTTTTTCTGTAGTGAAATATATTACATACCTCCAGCACAACAGTACAATCAGTCGAAAGCAATCAATAAATGTACAACAGAACTTTTTATTGGAGACGAATATCGCTGCAATAAATGCAGAAGCAATTTTCTTTAACTCGAAATTTGAAAAAAAAAACCTGCAAGACACGTCGTAAATCCAAAGTTTTATGAATTCTGGAGAAAGGCATACAGTCTTCATGTTGTTCCAGTAGAAATGACTCTTGACCGGGAATATCCGCATGTCGAAGTACATAATAGCGAAGCACCCATGTTGCCTACAGAGAAACGAAAATTTGGTAGAAACCAGGAAGAAGAAATTTTTTAATTACCACAATTGAAATATCCTCAACACATACAGCAGGAGACCAAAGAATCAAATTCTGGTTAATTACACAAACCAACTTCTGAAGTGAAAATAAAAGTGTAGAACTGTTCCACAACATTAATGAGGTGTTCACCAAAAGATGACATGATTCCCATAGAATAAATGAACACTCCTAGCTTCGGAGAGCTGCGGAAACAAAATACCACGGTCTTTTAATTAATCATAAATTCATAGTATATAATGCGGTTGAATTTGATAAACTTACGGAAAATTTTTTGCCAGAAAAAATCCATGGGAACTCTCGTTCTTTTAATTTTTCAAGTGCTCCCTCCATCAGAATGAGTAGCGATGAAGTCTTCTCTATCTTTATCTCACTCATTGCTCCCTTCTTTTTCATTGGTCATTCGTCCACAGCCACCCACATCGCATATCACCTAACTGAAAAAGAAATCGAACTTTTTCGAAATTCAATCACTTCTAATACGATACAAACAGATAGAAGTAAAGAAATTTTTGAAATCTTTTTCTTGCATTTAGTTGTCATAAATGCATATTCCTGCCATTTCCATCCTTCTTCTTTCAGCAATTATATAGTAGGAGAATGAAAATGTTGCTTCAGTAGAGCAATGATATCTTTCGGTGGCAGAACGTGGAAGGATTGGAGGTAGTTCAGAGCACATTTTATTTATGCATGATATAAGGGAATGAAAATCATAACAAAATCATCATAACAGTAATCACAATAACAAAACATTTAACCCTCCGCATCCCCCTCCTCCCCTCAAAGGACTTGACACTTGACCTTTTCTCGCGCTATCTCTTTGTTTCCACCATCTGAATATAGCGCTGCAGCGTAATTATAATGCGCTTGAGGTGTATTCAGGAGAGAGCGCGTGGATTTAATTTGAAGTGACGGACAGGTGGAATGAGGAGTTAACGGCAACCAGTGCTAAACACGAGGGCTTGACATACGTGGGTTGTCATTCTATGCAGGCTGTCGAGTCCTGTGCTTTCGGTCTATGATCATACTCTCCCGATATTCCTCTTGTTAAACACAACATGGCATGTGCTTCTCCTGTATAAATACGCATGCACAGAATATACAGTGCAACTTTAGAAAAGATTTGAAATTAGTTTGCAAACTCCTTTAGATAACCAGGCCCGTTTATAAGTTAGCACTGCCATGATGCTATAGAGAATGTTGGTGAGAATACTACAGTTGACAGTTTCCTGGACAATAATTAAACAGTGGAAATATCGTTTCGAATTAATTTTTGTCTCTTGAGTCCACTCGATACATGATACAGGCAAGATGTTATCAAGAGAGGTAGACATAATTCTACAGTTCAATACCGAGACTTGATGCCATATGTCGGAGAAGCTAATTTGTTGATTCATTTATAGGAAATATAGGTTTATTTGGGTTGTAATATTGTATTCACATAATATTACTAGTAAACAACAGTAAGAAGAAATAAATGTAAAGCACACAATCAATTGGTAAGCAATAACAAAAAGTAGAATTATACAATGAACAAGCGATACGATCAACTTTACTAACAAGTCCCTTGTCGTTGTCTTCGGTAATGGTTCAATGTCGCTTCGTTAATACATTTCGTAATAACTGAAGTATATATTGTCGACATTCATTAAGCTGGGAGATATGCTGCCGGGAAGGTATAAAATGTAAAGAAAGGAAAAAGAGGAATAGAGTGTGGCTTGTGATCGAATGGAGGATAAGCGAAGCGGACGATGTAGTGCGTATTTGATTGTAAAAAAAACTGGTTCTGTCGGGTTTTTTTCCATATATATATCTAGGGGTTAGAAGGGGAGCACCGGGATCATCATAGAGATTCAGGAGCTTACTAAAGTCCTAACTTGCCTTTGGCATGGTCAATACTGCAGTCGCGCACATGTACCGAAATCTCTTTATGACATACCCCTGTTGTTAGCTTATAATCCTCGTCACCTTATTTTTATTTACAAGACTTCATCATCCTGGTCGATATTGTATAAATTTTTATTTTGACGTAATTTCAATTTTGGTAATCCGACATTATATTAGGAAAGTTACAAGAAAAAATAAAGTAAGAAGTAAAGTAAAACAGGTAAAGAAAAAGTGGTAACATTATGGAATAGAAATTGGTGTCGATGAAGCCGAAAAAGTGCTATTAGGTGTTTTATTCAGAGTAACTTTCACATAAATTACTCATTAAAATTAATAAATTAAATATTTCAATACCTAAAGGATGAATCATTTATCCTACTCTCGTCTTCCAATTTGTTAATTTCTTAACTGCAATGTTTAAATATTGTAGCAAGCCTTCTGTTGTAAAATTCTTTCAATCTATTAACAGAGAATATGTGCATTACCGAGGTGTTGTAAAGAACTTATGTGCATTGTCGGAATATTGTAAAGGCCTTCCAAATTGTTAATTACACTTATTTGCATTTGGTGATGTATTGTAAACTGCCTCTGCTATATAGTCAGAATCAGTTATCCAGTCATTCACTTGACCCATTGATTAACATTGCTCGTTTGTCCATTCATCCAACTCTTCAATATTCTCTGACAACTCTCATAATATTCAAGAGGGATATTTCCCCGTCAGTCAATAAACCTATTCGTCTCTGCCAATCAACAAAAAAGGACTTCATCACCAAACACGAAAAACATCCCATAACGTTGGTGGATTGCATGCAGAACAGACAAATTATTCCAGGAAGGGCTTTACTAAACTAGAAGTTAAAGCAAAGAATGAAAGAATGTTAGTAATATCGCCTGATCCTGTAAATTACCTCAATGAAGTATGGCAAAAAATATGTACCTGTTTAGAATGATTGTGAATAATTTGTACTGTTAACAGAAAAATAGAGTGTGGAAATAGTGCTACTGTGGTTCCGAAACCTTCCGTATTTCGTTTCACTGAATCTGACAATCTCGCCAGAGCAAGTAGCTTTAAGTGGAGGTTTCGTATTCTTTCCATTTCATATTTCTTATTAGTTTTGAAAAGTCCATTTGAAAAGCAAATGATAAAGGGTCGTTTTGTTCAGTGCGAAATTTGGATGGTGTGTAAGAACGTGCTCGATTTGATACTTTTATTACAGCAACTTCGCTCATTCATTTTACTAAAATTGTAACTGGAAATGCTTAAAATTTCAGTATGCTTCTCTTCATAGAGAATATGCCTTCGACAGAACTTCTGTTAAAGTTGAGAATTAAATTTAAAATTAAAAAACCATTTGATTTAAGCATACGATATGTCCATGAAAGGAAATAGACTTGAGCGTTCACGAAAAGAAAGGGACAGCTGTCTTTGGATTTTTTTGGTCAACGGATAAATCTTAGTGATTTGTATTCTCCTGTATTCTTCTGTATTTTTTTATATTCGACCACTAACTATAACTTGTTTGAGTAGTTCGTTAAATTATTAGCTAGAATGGACCTTAAATTTAAATCCTTTGCCCTTAATTCTGGAATTTTTCACCAGCAACAATAAACACTTGAAGCCTTCCAGGGTCTATAGAACTTTACTGTATTCTCTTGTAGTTGTGGAAAATAGGGTATTTCCGTCATGTGACATTCTATCTCATTAAAGCAAGTTTCAGGTTCGTTAGAATTGCCAAATGTCCCCGTATCTTGAGAGACACGGTAGCTACGGGGATCAAAACTTCTTGATAACTAGCCTTGCCACATAATTTTAAGGTGTATTCTCGTTAACACCGTTTCCCTTCAGTTCCCCCTCACTTCTTGATTCCAATAAAGATAGTCGAAATCGCGAAATTTTTCAGTCAAAGGACTTCTAGCAAGACCAGCAGCACTTGTGGAGTACCACTTGGATTCCCGAAAAAGGCGGCAGTGTTGAAAAGAAATTGGTCAGCTGGTTTTTCGACGATAAAAAAAGACCTGACTGTTATGAGCGTGTTTATGAATGTTCGTTTTGAGAAAAAATATCGATAATGATTGGCATGTTTGCTAATCACATGTTGGATAGCCAAGTCCTATTAGCAAATGGGCTTTGAGTTTGTCAAACCCAGCACAGAGGAGGAGGAGCCTGAAATATCTATGCCCATTATGTGCGTGCGTACGTCTGGAAACATCAGGACGTAGTTATATGCTTGATCTGGCGATATCTCCATCTTCTATTTATGTTGACAGATGGCAATCATAAGTGCAGAAGTACAGACGTGAATGAATGACTACTTCTTGCTTTTGCTGTGGCACTTAGCTGATGACAATTGATTTTTGTCTCTCAAAGCAGAGCTTATTTCTCTCTTCCTTTCATCTCCATCTTTTTTTTTCGCAGAGTAGCAGTGGATTTAAGCGGTCGGTAAGGGAAACAAGCATATGTTACGTACGTATGTTTCTGTATGTGAAATTTACGGAGGGAATAGATGGAAGGAATTTAAGGATGGGTGAGGCTTAGTGATGCATCGGAGGGCTTTACTGCGCACATAGCATAGGTAAGCGTGTAGGTAACGGGACGTTTTTTTTTGCTCAGTCTCTGCGCTGTCTACCCTGCTGCAGTATTTCCTCCTTGCGCTTGAACAAGCCGATGTTCAATATTTTTTGAAGGGATATAGGGAGTGGACGGTCCGCTTGGAACTAACCCTTCATCACCTACGTCGTCTCATTTCCCCTGGTGTGTCTCCAATTTTCAGTAGTGCTCACGCAGTTTTTAGATCTCTGGTAAACTTCGACCCTCACAGTCTAGCTAGCCACTTCTGTTTTTCTTGTTTCCTTTTCATCGATAACCGCAGGCATGTGTTTCCAAGCTGCAAACCTTGTTAATTCATCTGCCGAGCTCATCCTGGACAATTATTCTTTATGCCGCATTCACTTCTTAAAACTTCATGAATTCAGTAGTCGTTTTTTCTTTTCCAAACTATTCGGCTTCATTCCATTTCCTCACTTTCCAACTCTCAACTTAAGAGGTGGCTTTAAATCATCTAAGTCTCATTCTGTTTTATCCGGAGGCAGTTTAGAACCACCTATCGCCCATTGTTGCAATGTAGATCTACGCCTCAGTTGATGGAGTTGTACGCATGATTAGTTATGACTGTTCTGGCTTCCTACATCTTGCACCGCCATTCCACTTAAGATTTATATATATGTATCCTTATGGCTAGGCTTCACAAACAAAGGTTTAAGAAGAATTCAACCCACGTTTGCTGCACACGCTACAACTGTAGGATATCTTGCCAGCCTGCCGGTGGATTTTTTTTAGGTGAGGCACAAAGTGCGCGGAGCTAGCAGCACTTTTTACACCTAAGATTTATTTCTTGTCGAGTTAAGAATGACAGTGAAGTCCTGAGGACGAAGGTCTTAGTATTCTTCTCTTAGGTGGATAGCCTTACAGGGTTAAGCGTGCTCCATCTGTCGGGTTTGGAGTTAGAATTGTCCTTTCGCTTAGGATGGTTGCCGAGAAGTAGCGAGTCATCTATCTATCTATCGATGTATCTATCTATCTAATCTATCTATCGATCGATCGATCTTATCTATCTAATCTATCTAGCGATCTATTATCTATCTATCCATTCATCCATTTATCTATTTTGTCTATCCATCTATCTATCCTCCTATATATGTATATTATGGGGCTAACATCATTTCCTGTTCTAAATTCAGCTTTAAAACAGCTCCTGTATCCTGAATACACATCTAACTTATATGCGAATGTTTTACCGCTTTGTTTCAGATATTGCAACTAGCTTAAAGTATATCTTTGTTCTGTGTAAGCCAGAAAGTTGATATTATTCTTTGAGATCAGACAACGTTTTGGTGTAGTGGTACCAACATAGTTGATTCCCTTTTGTACAGCAGTGGACTGCAATCTTAAGTGATGCTGGGCAGTGTTTTGAATCACAAATAGGTTTGAACAGTAAAGCTGAGCAGTTGCAAATTAGGTGACGTTATCGGAAATCGATTTCAATTTACACCCACTAATGTTCATCTGCTAGCACATTTTTATATGTGCTGATCAGCTGGAGGGAAGCTAATGAAACAGGATTTTGATGCGAAGCTTCTCATTTCTTGCTGGACGCTCTGTGCGACATAGAGATCGTAATTGACTCTCTCTGGCTGTTAGCGTTGTTGTCGACTTCGTTGCAGATTTTGATTGTTACAAAATGCAGTTTAGGATTCGACAGATATGGTTTGCTAATACACCGATCCAGCTCCACTATTTTAGTCAAATGTTTTACAGGAGTGTGCTTATTGAACTGGCGGATTTTATATTTTTATTTAGACACGTGTTAGGAATCGGACAATCGATCAGCGACCCAGTTTCTAAACGAATCAACAAGTTAGAACATCTGTCAAATCATACAAGATTGTTGTATTGGAATGTTCGAGTTTTTTTCTGGTCAGTTCCACTATTACCCTCTGTTATTGAGCAGTTATTTGCATCTGCTGCTTAGTTGATTCTCGTCGTTTGCTTAAGCAAAACCAAATTTTTCAACTAATTCATAGTGCTCTCTGAAGATCGTTCCTACCTTCAAGTATAGCTTATGTTACAGATGGCTTAGGGACTTTTGCTGTCGGAGTCAAGATTCATGGGTCATTCTGTCAAGTTCAAAGTAAAGCCAAAAAATCTTATAAATCCTGTACGAATCTAAATAAAGATTAAAGAAATACGAGATCAGGCAGTCGAAGACCATCATTGCTTCAGTCATTTCTAACATGAACCATTTATATGGATGGGCATATAATATATATTCTCAGACCGATCCTGTTGGCTGTGTTCTTTTCTGATTTATTTTATTACTGGTAATCATTAATGCTAAGGGCCACTTTTCTTTCGTTACTTAGCTGCAGCACTAGATAACAACTGTAGGGAAAGGATCGTATGACTCATGGTATGATTCTCGGATTAGTGACTGTAAAGACCAAGCTGCTATTCATTCGTAATTTTCTGGATTGAATTGCTAATTGGCCATTAATTAGTAAGTTGAATGAGGGTAATTTAACGATTGGCATTAGATTCTTCATGGATGGCTGTATCCTACGGAGTAACCGGAATACATGCACTCGATTGCTAAACTTAGACTTACGAATAAAAAAATATTCGAGAAAACTCTTTTTCGAAATTCATCTCTCACTGATTTGTAATTTGATGATGTTGTTTTAGCATTCTTCATGATTTATGGCTTATCTCGTTCGTTTTTATATATATTAGAAATAACAGTTATGCTTTAGGTGATATCACTAGACAGATCCAATGCCAATTCATTGAGGAGGGAATGTTGCACCCCTTTATTTCAGTATTGCATATTCTTCAGTAATTTACCAGTGCTTCTCTTGGACTAAATCCTTTCATTTTCACGATGTAGATGGAGATGGATGCACCGTGAATTTTTAAATAATCTTATTGCATAATGGTGTTTAATTTAGAAAGTAATTGGGTGATGTGAGAGAGGCGTGTGAGGCCTTTCTCGAGAATGGCCAAAGAGTACCAGTTCAGTTGGAAGCCCAGCATTCCTGATGCTCTTCTGAAGGGTTATGAATTCGATAAATATGATGATGTGGGTTAAATTCACGTTGTTTTCAAATCTTCTTTTTTGTCTGAAATTTCGAGTTATATAAAAACTTCATGTCCTTTGATACGTATTGCATTTCGAATGCGAGGACTTCGTGTTTTCTGATATTTAATAGACTGGAGTCTGATGTATTTTTCTGACTGCATTTGGATTCTTTTTGTTGCAAAATTCATGGCAGATTCGTCAAACAATTCATGGTTACTATATCTTGCTGTTTAGATATTCGAATAAAAAAAAGTTGCAGGAAAGCATATGTTTGGAATGTGGTGCATTTCTTCGTGTAGATGAATATGGATTTTTTTTGTACTGGACATCAGAAGAAAGGAAAGACACATCAATACTCGACCTTATTCTGGTTAATTATTCGTGATTTGCATTATTTAATTAAAGTTTTATTTCAGTTTGAAAATTCTATTTTACCTATCGAAATATCTGTTTAATGCAAATACTGACCTTTGTTTTTGTCTTGACTTCAAATCCTTCTGTTTTTCATTACTGCGTAGAATTCTTTCTTGGAAAACTGTTTGAATCACAGGTCTGGGAAGCAAGACGTGGTACATTACCGAAAGATGGACGGATAATGTTCGAATTGGAGCAACATGGACCCCGTGAAACGATTGGAGACAGAACAATTTGGCTTACATATGGGCCTGACTTAGTCAGTGTTAGTAATTACTATTTGGTTGCGGAAGACATTGAAATTGCCAAGGTGAACAATTTTATCCTTTTAATTTTATTCATTCTCCTAAAACGTAATAAAGGTGATCAAGATAGTTTTTTTCAACATTTTCAGTTGTTGCATTGAAAATACATCCAAAAAACAAAAGACGTATGAGAGTTATATGCAAACATTTCCAATTTTTTTTATTGTCAAATTTTAGATCTGGCGAAATGGTTTGAATGAAATTTTAAGAACGAGTAAAATGCGACACATTTCTTACACAACAAGCCTGATGAAAAAGTTCGTTCCACTCTTTTGTATACTTGGGTTTATGACTAGTTTTCCACTTTTAATTCATACCTTTTTCAAATTCTTTTCTTCCAAAATTCCTCAATATTTTGCTTTCAAAATAGCGTACTTTCAGTTGGCGATATTTATGTCTCTGTTTGAATGAACATCGAAAAATCCCCATAAAAAATATTGTCAGAATTTTTTCTGGTGGTAAAACGGATCGAATGGTGCAGAAATGTCTCAGTGATCTCGGACTTTCGGGAAATAAAGTATGTGTTTTTATAAGCTTCAGAACAAAAGATTTCAAACATATTTTCTCTAAGAATCATTCGTTAATATTTCCACTCCATATATGAAAATTTTTTACCCCTTTTTGCACCTTTAGTTCAGTTAACTCTATAGTCATTTATTTCTGCGATTTTGTTTTTAAGGAGCATGATGAACTTGATGTGGAATTATTTACTTTCGACAAATATTTGCGGTTATATTATAAAATTTGCCCACGAAGTGATGTGCAAGAATTATTCGTAAAATTGTAAGTAGCAGTCAGCGTTAAAATTGTTGGAGTAGCTGCTGAAAGTCTTTAATTTTAGAAAGTATATAATTTCTTTACATAAATTGGAGCAGAAATGCAAATGTCTATTTCTGTTGTAAATTTTTTCGCATACATGTAATTTAGTTGATAATTAATAATCTAATGATAAAGTGAATGCATTTTCTAAGTTAATTTCTATCTATAAATCATTGGCCTCATGATGACAGCTGATCGATAGTTGTTTTGCAGAAGCGGTCAGAAAGAATATCTTACCAAGGATCGTTTGATAAATTTTCTGAATGAAGAACAGAGAGATCCTCGGCTAAACGAAATATTATTCCCATTTTTTGATGATAAGAGGGTGTTGAATCTAATATCAAAATACGAAAGTGATGAAAATTATATAAATAATGGTATTTTTTGAGTAATTTGTCATGATTACTTATTAACTTGAACCAGAATTTCCTCCCACTAAAAACTTCATCCTAATATCCTTAAAATTATGTTTGATATTCATTATTTCTAATTTTTTTTTCAGGGAAAATGTCTGGCGATGCTTTCTTACGTTTTTTGATGTCTGATGAAAATGCGCCCGTATTTTTAGATCGAGTCGAGCTTTATCAAGATATGGATCAGCCTTTGTGTCATTATTATATTAATAGGTACTTGAAAATCTGACATTTTCCTTGCAGTATCAAGTCGGAAATAGCAAGTATTCACGTAATGTTTGTTAGTCATCATTCTTGCACAGTGGTAAGAAAAATTCTGAATTATTGATTGTAGCAGATTGTTCCTTGCCACTGTCATCAGGATATGAAATCGGAATTTTTCGAAATGATTTGAAAAATTCACTAGTAGTAAAGTTTTTTTTTTTTTTTTTTCAGCTCACACAACACGTATCTCACTGGTAGGCAGTATGGCGGAAAAAGTTCAACTGAAATTTATCGTCAAGTTTTATTGTCGGGGTGTAGGTAATCATCATTTCTAAAATTGAAAAAATCTGAACACTATTTTTGGTCGGTAAATAATTCCTGCTGAACAGTTTAACAATATAAAATGTCCTTCTTCATTGCTTCGTTCCATTGCAGATGCATTGAATTAGATTGTTGGGATGGTACTGGGGAAAATAAAGGTGAACCGATTATCACTCATGGCAAAGCAATGTGTACAGATGTTTTTTTCAAGGTATACTGTTGACTGTGCCATCTCCACACTACAATTTTATTAAGGATTCTTTATGTTTATATAATTATTATCTTTAAATGTATTGGTGGACGGAGTGTAGATAACTTTTCAAGTCTTTCTTTTTTGTATGTTTACCTCGAAAAAAAATTTTAATCAAAAAATTTTTCATCAGAGCACTATCACTGAACATGATTTCTAAGGAAAGTTTACAAATGAAAATTCAGGATTTCTTTAGGATGTGCTCTATCAAATTCGAGATACTGCTTTTGCTAGGTCCGATTTTCCGGTGATTTTGTCATTCGAAAATCATTGCTCTAAATCAAATCAGCTCAAAATGGCGAAATATTGCATGGAAATACTTGGTGATATGTTGCTTTCAAAGCCTTTGGATGATTATCCGCTCGAACCAGGTGTACAACTGCCATCACCTAATCGTTTGAAACGTAAAATACTGATTAAAAATAAGCGATTGAAGGGGGATATTGAAAAATTGCAAATGGAACAATTTCTGCGCGAAGGTAAATTAGATGAAGAAGATGAGCCGGTCGAAAATTCAGAAGCTATTGTCGACGAGGAAATTTCAGCACAATGTAAGCATTATTTTTGTTGATTACCACAGTGTCCTGAAATATAGCATTTGGGAAGTTATTATAATTGTCGGAATATTGCATCTTTTTCGACGCTTTTTCATAGATTATGCACCATCTTGTAACCAGCTGAATGTGCAAATCTAGCAGTTGGGAAGTCCGCTGCTTTAAAATGTCGAGCATTTTTGATAGTATCACTAATAAAGGAGTTCAGATAGAAAAGTTTAATGGAAAAAATGATCAAATCGAACTGTTTGTTGGCAGTGAGCTCAAAACTAAAGTACTAGACTGTTATTAATTGCTAGAATATTATTTGCGAAATATTTTTGCTTTTTATCTAGCTCCGAATTTACCGGATCTTGGACTCATTTTTCATACTGATACAATGATAAAGATTATATGTTTTGCATGAAAGAATATTTTTGCAGCAGTTGGTGACCAAAGAGCACATCCAGAGATAGAGATTTGTGACGCATATTCAACGTCGACGTTAGGCACAAGTACAGTTTTGTTTTCTTTAAGGAAGTGAAAGAAATGAATTTTAATGTTTTGATGAGCATATAATGCAATAAGGTTTCAAAAAGTTTGCTACTTTAATGAAAAACAGTTGTAAGGTATTGAATTGGTGATCCTTCTATTGATGATTACGATGAATCATTTATTTACTAAGCAATATAAATTTTAGAAATATCTTCTTGACGAAATATCAAGTCATTTTCTTGTCCAAAAAAAGAATCATTTCAGATGTTGGTGCGCTATTGGATGAAGGGCATCCTGAATTCAAGCAGACAAATTTCATATCAAAATTAAAACCTCTTGTTACCAAGAAATCTCAGGCATTCTTTAAATTCCATTTTTATCAACTGATTCGCTTTCCAAATTTTTTTTTGAATTTAAATTAGATCGAAATGATGATATTTTATTTACCAATTTTTGATATAATAGGTGAAAGGATTTTTGGGTAACAAAAAATAAGAAAGTGTCTCTAAAATTTTGAATTTTTGTAATTTGTTTTTAAAGATTTTTGAAATGTCAGTTTGATGAATGTGTTTCCGGTGAGAGTAATTCAACTAGTTTTTTAACTTTTTTTTGGCAAAATGACACTTTAATTTTTGAATTGTTTGAGTTCAAAAATTTAGTCAGACGTTTTTTCTAATACTTTTAAAACTGATTGCTTGCTTCGGATTTAGATTTGCTATGGGTCGTTCAACTTTTGGATTACTGTCTAGATAAATATGTGAATTTGAAATCAGTTACTTCCCCGCATCTATAAAAACGCACAGCTCACGTCTGCATTACAGACTAGATTTAGGAAATTATATCGGGCTTGTCATATTTAGTTCTAAATTTCTTCTGTCAGGTAGCTGTTTGGTTAAATTTGATGACAAGATATAATAATTTGTTGTTTTTTCTTTTGGCGAGCAGTGGTTTTTGTTTCTTGTAACTTACTGTCGATGCAAATGCTGCAATTGTTCTGTTTGCACAGTTTGGAAGTGAATCACCGCCATATAACGCTGGAAATGTGACGTTACCCATATTTCCATCATCATCATTTCGGAACAAACGATCGTTTCGCCGAACTTCACGTGTACCAGAATGTGAAGACAGTGGTGGGAGTTTGAGTGCGGCATTACTGGATCCACAGCCACAGCGTCATTTATCAACAAGGCAGAAAAATAAAAGGCAATTTATATTAGTTATTAATCTGGGATCAAGTAAAGATAGTAGGATATTTAGTGTATACTCCGTTAGCCTGAGCAGTTTGAAACAGATACCACTTTACTAAGGTTGTTATAGCAGATTTTGCGGTAGTTTTGTATGAGTTTGGATTTGATCCGTCTAGGTATTGCTTCCATCTTTTGAACCCGTTGGTTTAAATACTTTCTCACTTTTTTCACTGTCCGTATAAATGAAAATTTTTTAATGGTCGTCACGGCGAGCACGGGGATTTGCTGGAGAACAAAAAAGGGATGGGAGGACAAAATTTTGTTAATGACCGTCAGTCCGTGATATCTTCGTGTACATAACATTTCTATATCTGACCATTGTCTCCAACGATTTTTGTCTCAGCACAAACATGCGATTCTTCTGAAATGATTGAAACAGTTCCCATTTGTGAGTATATCAGTCACCGCAATGTTGTTTTTGTCAAATTGATAGTTGCTTTATCTTTTTGACTTTGCCTTATGCACATGCATTTGCTGTAAGATCGCTATTGTCTTATCTTAAGTCTGATGGTTAATGACTTAATTCTGCTTCTTCTTTGAGAATATATGACCCACGTAAGCAAGTAGTTCCAATGTGCATGGATCTTGTTGCTTGTTTTTACATGATGAAATATAATAGTGTATTCAATAACTGCTAATTAACAAAAAGTGTTTTTCCTTCTCAATGCACAGAAGCATCCATTTCGTTCTCAGCATGTATTTTTAAGAAATCGTGCCATTTTTTGATAGTTCAAGTCATATATGTGCTATGTAATATGGAAAAATATTTTGCACGCATGATTTAAAACTGATCATAATGGGAAATCTAGAACTTTTTAACGAAACATGCCTTATCTGAATGATATTCTGATAATTTGATTTCTTTAGAATGGCTTTTTTGCACTGGTGTGTCAAGTACTAATTATGGCACTTCATCTACACTCAAAACAAACATTCATGAAGTGGCTTACTTTAAGTTCTCTCAGTTGATAGGAAAATGAATAGATTGATGTGTATATATAAATCCAACATTTCTAGCTAACCTTCATTCTTTTGTTGTACATTTACGTATTTAAAGGCAGTGAAAGAAATTTTATGAGAATAGATATTTGCGAAGAATTCCGAAAGTTAGTTGCATCCAGAAATCCAGGAAAATCCATCTATCCTTCATTCTTTCATCAACAAATGCGGTGTTTCATGATTTCAGCAAAATGCTATGGGTGAGTCGCAGTTGTCCGCGGAGGATAACCAGGCCTTTTATGAGTACCTGTTTCACTTTTTTTGTAGTAGTATGCTGCCAAGTTGTGTTATCAAGATGGAAAAATAATTTCAATAATAGTGCTGGTAGATAGAGGTCAACTTTTCATGCATTTAACCTGATGCTGTTGCTCTTGGAGAGGTTGCCATTAATTGTTCCAATTTTATTTTCATACTTTTCCTTACCAAACATTTTTTGTTTTTCCTTCATATAGACCGTAATATTTGATTGTCCGTTTAATAAGTTCAACACTCCCAACAATACAGTAACCGCTTTTAGTCTTCGATTAAAAAAATTCACTAATTTCACAGTTTTTGTTACACGTCTCATGCAGTTCAGATGAGATAATAACATTCTAACAGTGAACACTACAGAGACATTCCTTTTTTTTAGGTCGTAAAAAGAATTTTGAGATCTAAGCTTAAGTTAATTAAGTCTGAGGTCCTTTCTTTCAATTTTAGTGTTATTTTTTCATTTCAGCAACAATTAACAAAAGAAGAGGAGGAATGCATTTTTGCGGAATATCATTATACGGGTGCAACCACTAATATACATCCTCTGTTATCAAGCCTCGTTAATTATACTCATCCGGTGAAATTTTCTGGTTTCGATGTTGCTGAAGGTATCTGTCTAAAGTTTCATTTTGGTATATTTCCTCTTAATTTCGGCAATCTTTTTTATTGCATATTTCATTCCCTAATCTTTCAATGGAAGGAATAGAAAGGACGATTTTAGTTAAGAGAACTCATCAGGTCCTTTGTTTGATGCTGCTTTTCAATATAATTGTAATGCGTTTTGAGCGAATAATCTGCATTTCCACATGTCTTCGTTCTCGGAAAGTACGGGTTTGGGATACCTGAAGCAGAGTGCTCCAGAATTCGTCAATTACAATAAGCGCCAACTGTGCAGAATATATCCAAAAGGCGCTCGCGTTGATTCTAGCAATTTCTTGCCTCAGGTGAACTTTTTCATCCTTAGTTCTGTTTGAAATGATATCGCATTTCAGCTTAATCTCTCAGACAAATTTCTTTCTTTATCGGTAAAGACTTGCCAACATTTCTAGGTTTTGAACAAATCGACAATTAATTCTTCATGAAACGTTGCTTTAGCAGTAATGAAGACTTTGTAGTTGCATCATACGAGCAATCAGAAATATGTCATGACAAAATTCGCTTGACTAAATTCATCTAAATCCAATTTGCAACTGCAGATATTTTGGAATGCTGGTTGTCAGATGGTGGCATTAAATTTCCAAACTCCTGATATATCTATGCAGCTCAATCAAGGAAAATTCCAGTATAACGGTGGATGCGGGTAGATTTTCTTTTAAAAAAGAACCATATGATTTATATCGGGATATTTTAAAAACTACTCCGAAATAGTTTTTCTTGCAGTATCAAAATAATGCCATATTAAGCTGGCTAATTTATATTTTGATTTGCACTATTCCATAACGGCTTATCGTTTACTTTTCTTTGAATTCTCTACAGAGAAACGACTGTCGACGATGCTTTATTATATTTGTGAGATTGTCCTTATTAATTTCTAGGCTGCTGTGTTCATACCGAATTCCTCAAAAACAATTCGTTAAAACCACTTTTATGAGTACTTCGTATTTCAGGTATCTTTTAAAGCCGGATTTCATGAGACGACCTGACAGGTCATTTGATCCATTTTCCGAATCTCCTGTTGATGGTGTAATTGCAGCGCACTGCACCGTAAAGGTTACTAGTCATTTTCGCATTATCTACTTTTTTGATTTAAAGAAATTATTAGCAGATTGTTATGCAGTCATTATAATTGTTTAATAATCTAAGAATTTCGAAAACTTACGTAAAAGTTGTTCCTTCGTAGGAAGTACATTATGAGATAAGGACCAAGCAGGTTAAATTATCCTTTTTTTCAGGTTATATCAGGTCATTTTTTATGTGATAGAAAAGTTGGAACTTACGTAGAGGCAGAAATGTATGGTCTTCCGACAGACACGATACGAAAAGAACATCGAACGCGTACCGTACCTGCTAATGGATTGAATCCTATCTACAATAGTGATCCCTTTGTTTTCAGAAAGGTGATTTTATAAATTGAAATTAAGAAGTTAAAGAATTAACGTTATTCCATTTTGCGATTGGGAGTTAAATCTGACATTAAATAGAAAGAGATAATCGAATTCATTTTGTCTTATTTGTTCATAGGTCGTCTTACCGGAATTAGCCCTTTTACGTCTCGCTGTTTATGACGAAAATGGAAAGCAACTTGGACAAAGAATATTGCCGTTAGATGGTCTACAAGCAGGTTACCGACATATAACACTTCGTACAGAGTCAAACATGCCTATGGTATTGCCATGCCTTTTTGTTCGGATTGTCATCAAGACTTATGTTCCTGATGAGTTCAGTGGTAAGTTTCATGACCTTTATGCTTATTCTTATAGCAACGTGTAAAGAGCAAAAATATCCATAAGGTCAGTTTATTATCACTTTCTCTCTCTAACTTTGTTGTATTTGAAGTGATTTAAACTGATATGTAGCCACCAAATACAAGTTGTTAATTGAAGTATAATCTACATATATTTACAGGCCTAGTAGATGCACTGGCGGATCCACGTGCCTATGTTTCCGCACAGGAAAAACGGAGAGAAGCTTTATATAATATGGGTGTTGAAGATTCAGACATAGTGGAAGTGACATCATGTTCGCAGAAGACACCACCGAACAAAAATACACTACGAATAAATGGAGGCCCATCAGATCAAAACTGCGAGTAAGTGCTAAATCTTAATATCATCATGAACAATCAGCATGGGATGATGCATAAACAGAACAACTTTTGTAAAGAATCTGAAATTAACATAAAGCCAGTTTAAAATTTTCAATGTGTTAGTAGCAAGACCAGTCGATAATAATTTACTTTGAAAGTTTATTTCTTTGATTTTACGTCATATATCATTTTAGAACCATGGTTAACTGAATCTTAGTACTTTTCGCGGTGCTATCTTCTAATTATTTTCATATTCTTCTATATGGAGAGCTATTTCCTCTGATTGTTATTCCTTTTTAAATTGATAATTTCCGGAAATGAATGAGATTTATGATTTCTTAGGTCATTAAAATCAATGGTATTATCGAAGGATTCAGTTCGTTCGAACATGGAAGCTACAGATGGTAGGCAGAAGGTAGTTGTGTTTGCATTTTCACGCTTTTTGTTGTATTTTATGGCATTATTTGTCAGTTTTCATATAAGGAATTACAATGGTGAAATAACAGGAATTGCAAAAAACTTAGGCAGTTTTTATTAATGATCTTTAGATGAAATCTTTTGAATTGGTAGGTTATTGTCTCTGTGAACCCAGGGATTAAAAAGTTTCGAGTGTTACGAAAAAGTGAGGTTCGAATCTATTTAAGAATCTGTAGTCATGATTATTCAGTCTATTAGACATTTTTTTATTCGTACAAATGCGTCAAATAGCATGTCTTTATTGCTGAATTATATGATGCATTTGTTTTTATTTTCCATCGAACTGCTCTCAAGCCAAAAAGCGGTAATGCATATATAGGTAGTCGGAGGTAAAAAAAAGAAACCAAAGATTATGTCCTCTCCCCTCAGTTTCATAGTTCTTGTCATTTTTGATTGGTTCGTTGTGTTGTCCGAAAGAAGAAAATTCTGTTTCTAGTTTGACGTGTGAAATATAAGCGGAGTAACGTCAGTGGCTTTATTAAGGAATGAATAATTAAAATTCCAAAATCTATGGCTTGTCACATGTGAAGGATTCATTTGTTTCTCAATTTGATATCGCTTTAATTTATTCAAAATCTTGTATGGAAAATATTTGAGCGTGGTATTGATTGAGGGAGGGTGGTCTGCCACCCGTAATTTTGTACAGAAAAGAGAAAATGATATGGAATACTGAAATCATATGTTTTTAAGAGCATTTCTCACAGTGACCACTGAAGAATAACTTAGACAGTTTTCAGATGGAAGCGATCAATATTAATGATTTGAAGAAAGACAAATGTTTTCAAAAATTAGTTCGAAAATTTCAAAAAGATATGAACGAACTGAAGAAGCGACATCAAAAACAGAGGGGATCAGTTCAAAAGCAACAGGTATTTGCTTTTATGAATCATTATTTGTTGAAGTTGCTCTTTTTTTTTCATTAGTATTGAAATATTGAATTATATGGGTCGGAAGAATCCAAATCACATGTAATGTAATGCGGTCTTCTTCAATGATTAAAATCTTATGACTTGTGAACATAACTATTGCAAGTAATATTATTCATTGAAATACTGTTTGCAGTACAAAGATCATTTGAATAGTCTATGTGTTTTTTTATTCGGATCGAAGAAGTTTCTAGATCAGAAGTTGAATCTAGTTCATAACAAGCAGCACACTTACTGTAATTTGTACTGTTACGACCTAATCTAAATTGCTGCAGTTTGACTTTACGAAGAATAAAGATGTGGAAGGGAAAATCGTTTTGACATCCATAGCACAGTATTTGTAAATGCGCATATCAGCATCAACTTATTTTATTCTGAATATATAGTTCTTTTTGTTTGCTTTGTGCAGTTTTACATTGCGTATTGGTAAAATCACTGATAACATGGTATGGTTAAGGAATATTATATGAAATGTATTTAGCGTTTTCAGTAAGACTTGAATAATTCTGCAGAGTTTCACATTTGGCTCCTTTCACTAATTCTGCCAGTTATAGCAAATGACTGTCGATAAATTGATTTGTGACAGTTGCAAGCAGTCTAGGCGAACAGTGGGTAACAGTTCAGGAAGTCAGAAACACCAATCACTGTCGCATATGAAGTCCGAACCAATACCGCACAATGTTGACATGACTAATAATTATAAAGTGTGTTGTCATTCTTGTGCTATTTGCTTCTGGTACTGCTTGTTTTCTTTATGAAATAATTTATTAAGAAATTTACATGGGATGTTCAAGTCGCGAAGGATATGAACTTCTTTTGTTGTACCTGATTTCCTGAGGGAAGCTTGGAGAATCTTTGTAGCAATAACTAGGAATGCATTCAAGATTACTGGTAACAGGGCATCTAATCTTAAATTCTTTCGCAAATAGATTGAGGGAGGGTGTCTACTCAACTCTCTGTATTATGAAGGTAATCCTGGACTGCTCTCTTTCAGATGAAGTCCTTAGTATTGTCTCAAACGGATGAGTGGTCGTCGATGATGCGAAGGCACGAAAGAGAATGTCACGATCTAAGACGATCGCAAATAAAAGAAGAATTTGAATGTCTAGGGTGATTATTAGTTTATCTTCCCGAAACCCCAACCTCAGTACATTATCATGGCATGCGAGTACAGAAGTTTCCAGTTTGGAATAATGGAGGTCATGCTTTCCAGAAGAATCAAAAATCATATAATGCCACAGTATGTGGAATAATTTGACGGGTGATATCGTGAGATTTTCCCACACATTAGATCCATAGCAGTTTCTGTTAAGTGCTCCATGAAATATATTATGCCGAATGAGTGGGATTCCTGGTGGTCGTACTCTGTTATTTAAAATCATTATTGTTTCTGAAAACCTATGGATGACGTGTTCTATGTTCATTTTCATGCAAAAGTACGTCTTTCAGGAAACTGCTTCAGGATGCTCAAAAACAGCAAATGAATATGTTAAAACTGAGGTTGGAAGCTGAGAACAAAGATTTGAAGCAAGCTCAAACAAAAAAGAGTATGGACGATGCTCGAGCTATACAACAGGTATTTCATTCGATTTGGAATGTCGTTGATTGCTTTTGTTTCCCTATACTAGTACGTATTTCTGAAGAAAATATTACATAAAACTGTTAATTTTTTCCTTTTAACAGGATAAAAACATCAAGACAAAGGCAGAAAGGGATCGACGAATAAAAGAAATGAATGAAAAAAATTTGAAAGTGTTTTGCGAAGAACGGAAAAGGCTGGCCATAAAGTAACTAGTTATTTATTATAGATCTCACATGGTTTGATTTTTCAACCCACCGTTAGAAGAGCAAGTCCTAATTTCATGTTTTTAACTGTTATCTTTTAAGAGCCCAAAAACATGAAGAACAGCTGATGAAAAGGCACGGAGAGCAATACAAACAGTTTGAGAAAGATGCAGAAAAGGTTCCATCTTTGAAATTAATCTATAACATTCTCAAAAACACATACTATGCTTTGTAACTTGCGGGAATAAGAGTGTGTTAACTACAACTCTCAAAACTTGACATGAACTTCGAAATCTGCCTCGTCTCAGGATGATATATCTATTCGAGGGGAATAATTCAATAAAATTAAGTAAAATCAAGTATAGTTCATGTAGCTGATTTCAAACGAGAAGGAAATTTGCTTTCCCAATTTATGTTATAGATTAATACTTTCACTTTTCACACTTTTCGGCCGCCGCAGAAGATAAGCATTTCCAGGAGCTAGAATTGGAAGAAATGAGTCATCGAGAAAGTCAGTTGGCATCAAAACCTGAATTCATTTGTTAACAACTTGTGGGGATCGATGCTGATTACTCCGAAAAACCTTATCACTTCGCCTTAATCCCTCTTATTTCCGTGACAGCAGCAATAGATCACCGACGTGTTTTATTTCTTTCCAGTCACCTCACTTTAGGAAATCCCATCTCCAATTTCCCTAATATTTTAATTTCATGCACTACATATCGAATTATTTCTTTTCGAATTGTTCTGAAATAAAAATGCTACCATATACTTCAAAAAAGAGGTTTGCACTTTTGTACAACCAGGGTATCGATTGGTAATATCAAACATATTAAGTCTCATTTCACATTTCTTTGCGTCTTCAAAATACTGGGATTTTTAATATTCCCGCTTGAAAATGCTATTGGAGAACTGAAACTAACATGCGCAGTAACTAGAGAAATTTTGATTCCTAGACTGCGCAAGCAAGGCTGTACACATATCATTCTGAAGTTTCCGACTTGAAAGAATTCCGAAATTCAAAAGTCAGACAGTCATGAAACTACCTGGAAAATCTTTGGCTATTAATTTATATAAAGTCATAGCATGTAAATTAAAATCAAAGGCCGTTCTATGAAGGCATGGATATGTCGACAGGAGAGGTCGAAATAAGTGATAGTAACGAAAAGTCCAAATGGTATGCGTTGTCCCAGGACAAAACATGTTTCCAAATAATTTATGCTGTGAATATGACTGCAATGGAAAAGAAACATGTTAGGGAATTCTTAAGCAACTAATCAGATAAAAACTACATTAGAACGTAAAAAGAGAACCACAAGAACACCAACTGAAGGCTTAACAAAGCAATCAGTCGCGGTAAAAAGATACATATATGTATACAAGTACAGCTCTGTCCTTATTTACCTCGTTTCTTTCATTGGAATAACAATACGGGGCTTCACCATTGAACCTGTACGCACCGATGAGTCCTGAAAACAAAAACAGGCTTTATTATAAAACACAGGATAAGCGTTGGCTGTTCCAATCTTCAGCCATCAGCCATAAGAATGTTTCATTCAAGCATGGTAGCCACAGTGATGTAGGACACAACTCGATAAAATTTGTTAGTCATGATGAGTAAGACCACTATTCTTGAAATGTCAGACACAATTAGGAATATCACTTACGCAAGACATTCATAACCTTTACTACAGCTAAGAAATGACCATCCAGTTACCTTATGAACTTCATAACGAATCGGTTCTGAGTCAGGAATTTCAAGTTTTGCCTTCAAAATTTGCCCAATACGTAAGTTCACATCATCTTTCAGTGAATCACGTGTCCACAAAGAAACCTAAAACTGCGGAAAACAGTAAACTGTAGCTTTTGCAGTTGCATCAGTTTATGTTTTCATAAAACATTTAAAGCTTTTGATGCTTTATCTGCTCACCATAAAACCAAAATGTCATATAATAAAATCAGAAATGAATGAATCTTCCCGACTTTATCACCCTTCTGTCGAACGTTTACTACCGCACCACAGATATGTTCGCCATGTTCTTCAAACTGCTCTCCGATAATTGCCATTAATAGCTCAAGCCAATAATGGTCCAACAATTGTGCCCGTTTCTGTTTATCGACAACAACAAGCCATCGACCACCTTTCACATTATTTTCGTCTTCCCACATCGGTTTAATACCCTCTTTAAATAAATAGTAATCACTTCCCCAATTAAGACCGGAAGCCGTTTGAATGTGATTGTACAAGCTGAAATAAATTGAAATCTGTAAGTTTTCTAGTAAAAACCATGAATCCTGATACAACGATAGAAATCAGTAAGCTGTTCTCAAATGCAGTTGTGCTAAGCTGTAATATCAAGTTGAAGCTTCCGATGTCACAGATTGATCTCAGTTGGCAAACAGGAACTGGTTCAAATTAAAATAACTGTGAAACAGAAACAAATAATAAATTACGTTTATAGCATAACAGTTCGGATATCCAAAGTCGGTTCTAGGAAAATGAAAAGCAAATAGAGTTGAAGACGACAACAGGAAACACAAGAATTTGAAAATTAACTCACGCCCAAAAGTCTTCAACGGTATCAAAAACAGCTACTTGTTTTAAACAATCCTCCCAATCTTTGTTTCGATCGGCTTTCAAATACCAAAGAGCCCATCGGCACTGCAAGGGATGACGTGTAAGTGATTCTGAAGCTGGTGCGGAAGGATTTTTGGGCTCAGACTGCTGAAAAAGACGCATATCTTGAAAACATTTCTTTGAATGTAGAGACACAAAAGTTATTCATAAGAAAAACGGTTATGGCCGATATGCCAAATTCAAAGGAATGCCTTTATCAATTAAGCTCCAGCAGCTATGAGAACTTTAAACAGACTAAACTTCCTGTTATCTTCGGACTTACATCACTTAAAAAGAAGCCATCTTTTATAAACTTAAATGAAATCACGCTGAGAGTTTTCTAGCAATTTTAAAGAGAATTCATTAATATAGTCGACTCTATCGACCAGAATGTTGCCGAGATGAGCATTAGTTTTCTGAAGTGCGTTTAATATGCATTTATTGAAATTTAAAACAAACTGCTGAAAAGTCACCTCAGCATAACTTGTCTGATCTTCATTATCATTAGACTGAGCAGTTTTTTCAGTTGTTTCCAACGGATTCTCTGTGTCGTTGGTTGACTCCTGCTTCGTAACTTCCGATTTCGATATAGGCATATTATCTGCAGCTGAAATTGACAAAATCTACTCGAAATATGAAGAATCTTTAAAGTAAAGTCACAACAGCCATATCGTCCTACATAACTAAGCATAAATGGCAACTCAAAAACAGTAATATCTCCTGAAGAAAGGCAAAATATTACGTGAAAATAACTAGGCAATGAGGGACGAGATGATTTCCCATGAATGATATAGTTTTAGGTTAGCTTATGGGTGAAAACATCTATATAAACATGCAAATTTTGAAATTTTTTATAAAATTTAAAATTGGACAACAGCAAGCGGAAAAGCATACAACAACATATTCGGCATACTGTTAATTGCTACATCGACCCAATCCACCGTACAATACTGGGATCTACTATATAGTTGTGTTCGGTATAAGAGGATTTCTTTCTCCTCTTAATCAATAGAACTCAACAGAGCTTTTTCACACCCGTCCCGAATAGTATGATCAAGAGTGGTGGACTACTAATTACATAGAGATGATTTTGAATCCACGCGAAAAACATTCACTTACAGTACTTTGTCATGATTTTCATGAAGAAGGCATGCGTCAAAGTAGGTCGAAATCGGGAATAAGTACTTCGTCATAATTTTTGTGAAGTTAAGTAAAACATGTTTCGAGATAGATTAAAGCTGGAAATATCTCTACAGTAAGGAAAAATGGAGATGAAGATGGTGATAACAAGGAACCTTCTAAACTAAGATTTTCGTTCAAACCGTTCGAGAGTTAAAATATAGATTAAATCGGCCAAACGTGGTGTCCCTTCTCGACCTGCTTAAAGCTTCTCTAACAATATGCCCTTCATTTCCACTTCTCCAACACCACCACTTATCAAACGTCCACCAAATCACCAAACTAAGGAATCACAAATCTACCGATTATTTCGAACAGACCACGGCAAGTGACCAGTAGCATAAAAAATTTGAAATCTGATCCACAGACGGTCAACCATAATATACCAATCAGGCCGTCTTAGAGAAGACAGAGAACAAGTGACACGTGAATGTTCCCTGTTTGAATGGGAAGTATCCCTAGCAAATAATAAGACAACTGTGGAATTGTGAAGAGGTGCCGGAATCATTATATTGCATAACGGAGCAGCTTAAGTGGTAAGGAAAAATCGTCGTCTACGGAGGAGATTCCAATTTTGGCAAACCAGTATCGACGACGGTTTGGGTATGGTTTGCTATACAACAATCTCGACTGCCAACGAATGATTTGAACGTGGCTTGATGTTAGACTGTCTTTTATTGGAGAGAGGGGCTGCTTTTAGCCGAGAAATTAAACTGTTCTGTATAATTGTAGACAACAGTTATGCTTTTAAAGCTCACACATTACTCTCTTGCTTGACAGGATTTCGACTTCAGTTGTTTGTAAATTCTTGAATTTTTCACCTTCATAAGTGGTCATTTGTTCCTCTCACTGCCACTATTTGTCAATATCAGTATTTTACGAAATTGGGAATGTTCTATTTGCAGAATGGTTTTGAATCGTCCTACGGTAATTCGTCTCGCCGATTTGCATTTTAGCAGCTTGGAACATTTAAAGTCATGGTGCGATGTAACTCATAAACAGAAATGGGAGCAAGCGATTTCACGACTTGCTTGCACTAAGTAGAATACTTTGGCGTATTTATTGCTATTATTTATTTATTTCGTATTTATTTCCATATAAAAATATTGCAGTAGGTTAAAAATAATCACAGGTATATGAAACTTTTTATAGAGCATTTGACCATGCTGAACGGGTTTTCGATGAGGCAAAGTTGAAAATGCAAGAAGGAGACGAGGAAGATGCATATAAGCTGTTCACACGAATGGGCGTTATCTCGAAAATAATTATTAGCAAGAACGACTTCCAAGAGTTCAAGAATTCACCGGTAAACAAAAAAAAAAAACAAAAACGCGTACTTATGTAGAGTAAAAAAAATAGTTTTGTTTTTGTCGGACTACTACATTTTCTTGTCTATCCTTTCTGTTTGGAGTAAGTATCGACATTTTTTGCTGTCTGTTTGAAAATATGGGAAAAGAGAGAAAATCCACATTGCCTATATGCGGGATTTGTGCTGCAAAGTCTCTACTTTTAGGATGGTCGTCGTTTTTACTCTTTATTTGAGCAATGTATTGCTTATCTGAAAGAGCTGGAAGAAAGTTTAAATAAGCGGTACGAGTTAAAAAAAGTCGAAAAAAGTTATGATGAGCGAGACTTGTCAGTTTTACAGAGTGAAGAAACACGAAAAGACAAAGATTATTCTGTAGGTAAAATTGTTTTAATTGCTTATATTATCGGATTTTTGCGCAGATGTTTTCAAACCTCATTGTTTAGCTTAGCTGCGGAATTCCTTTTACTACATTTACAAAAATAGAAATAATCCTCCACTGTCATATGGCGTACATGAAAATTATGCAGTAAAGTTTTGAGCTTCACATCATGTATGTCAAAAAAGACATTCCGTCAGGATTTGTTTGGACATATTCAAATATTGATGACCGTGATACTGGGCTTGTTTGGAACTAGGGTTTGCAGAAATCAGTTCAAAAGTTTTAAATGTTTAAGATGAATCACTGGTAATAGATCCACGTGATTTGGTGCGTTACATTGCTTGTAAACACCGAGTTCTTGTTATTGATTACCGAAATGATCAGACAGATGTCATTCAGTATGCAAATGCTGGGCTGTTAGTCGCACAGGTTCCTTCCGATGCCATTGTTCCTGGGTTAGTTCATTGGCATTTGCACATCCGTCCTAATTACTTTTGTATGATTTAAATAAAATTCAACTTCAAATTCTGGTTCATTTCCTCCTTCTTGGACTTGTTTACTTATTTTGGTTCACTTCCTCCTTTTCGACTTGTTTTACTTATTAAATTCGGATGTGAATCTATTCTTAAATCATAAAAAAGTAATAGACCCAATTACTTGGAGCAGAACTGCTGAATTTCTAGCATTTAACAAACATTCAGAGATCAATAGATTCAAATTGAAACAATAAAATAAGAAAAACCAATGTCATCAGCGCAAATCAGATAATCAGCGCATGAATTTTATGCATATAACCGTATAACTCATATGATAAAATAGCTCCTTTCCTAAAGCTCATGTGACAAAGTTCGCTTTGCTGGATTGAAACCCTCGTAAATAATCTTTGTTACTGGTCGCCATTTCATCATCATATTTTACTTATGTCAGTGACATTTTATTAGCTGCACTTATCTTAGTAAGGAATCATTTTAAATTAATAGCAGTTTATTCAAGTAACAAAAGTTGGTGTTATTTCCTGTTTATAATTTAGAAAGATGAGAAATGGATATTGTTCGTCACTGCTGTATTTGATTAATTCTTTTTTGTACTTTGCACAGTTTTATTAACTTTCCAAGTTTCTTCCATTATATTAATTCTTGGTTTTATTTCAACAGTATCACATTATAGTTGTATTGGTTCTTCATTGATTCGCTCGGCCGAGATTGGCCAAAGAGCTATCCTTCAGCGCATGACAGATGTAGATATGGTAGTACTTATGGGGAATGAGAGTGCTCCAAATGAGGAAAAGGATATGATTGCTGGATCAAAGGAACAAATACTATATAGCGCATTATCGATGGTTTTACTTCATCTTCTATAAGTTTTTTCTTTTTAACCGTAAACTAAAATCAAAGAACCGATATGAGTTAGATTGTAATCTGTAAGAACTCCCTACTATATTCGGATATACTAACAATAAGTGGTAAACTGTTATTTTAACCCGTGACACTGTTTCAACGCAAATCGAGAGAAGTGGTTTCGAAAATTAATGATAAATTAGTTCGCAAAACAGGAGGAAGAGATTGCTTGCAGGAAAGCTTGCCATTTCTGAGGAGATTAAGGGAGAAGTTTGACAGATTTGTGCTGCAAAATTTTTGTTTATCTTGATTTCGAACATAATTGTCAAATCAATTGCTTAATTGCAGTATAACAATAACTTCCGGTTGCGAAAACCACCAAAATTCTTGAAAGGTGGTTTTGAAAGTTGGCGTTTGTATTATCCAATGCATACATCTACAAAATCTGCGATGCAAAGGAAATTTGTGGATATTGCAAATCGTACCGAATTCGCTAGGGCTGTTGCTGAATACAAAAAAGGTTTCTTTTTGTCCTGCATATTCTTTACCTTATTGAATATATCTAAAGTACTTCGTATTTCTTCAGATTTTGGGATTGATTTCTTAGAATATCCTCAGTTACTACCAGTGATTTATCCTAAAAAAAGTGGATTATCGATGCCTCATTCGAGTGTTTCTGATAGTGTTGTGCATCATATGGGACAGTCTTCATCTTACTCCTCAATGTTAATGGAATCTGCAGGTACACTTCAAGTTTTGGATAAGTTATTTTATCACCGGTGATTTGTAATTAGTATTCTGCATGCATAAGTTTGAAAACGCATCCATAATCTAAAACGGTTGCTTCAGAGATTTAATTTTTCTTAATATTATTGTAATCCTTTTTGTGAATAGCTTTTAGCTTTTAGAAGGAACTTCTATGTTGGTTCTTTCATGTGGTCTTACAGACGTTTCTGACAAACCGTCAGTATCATCGTTGGGCTCACCGCTGCCACCGAAAAATGGATTACTTGACATTAGGATAGATGCTACTGGTACAACAAATGAATCTTCAGCTATAATTGATTCAGTCATTACGGAGACTGCAGTTCCTCCGATCCATCAAAGTGCGACTAAAAACTCTAATTCGCAGATTGATGTCCCTGCACTTCAGTCTTATCAATTCCCCATAATTGATAGAAGCAAAAAACCGCCTTCAGAGGTCTGTATAAAATATAGTATCATCATAAATAAAATGAAGAGGTAGTTTTTTTTTTCTTTCACTACATCATGTTGTAGTGAATCCTACAGTTCTTAATATATAAATCGGTGGTTTCCAATCGATAGTTCAGGAGAACTCAAATATGACCCTTGAAGTTGGCAGCGCGATGAGTAGAAAACAGGCGGGGACTGTTCTTATCAATTTTTGATAAACTAACATGTTAATGTTTTGATATTTTTTTTGAACTTTGCGGTTCTTGCTACAAATAAAAAAGCCAGAGTAGACCCTGGTCCAGAAAAGGTTAGGAACTACGACAAGAATGAATTTGCATTAGCTTCATCAATCTATTAGGATATTCTTTGTTTAACCCACTCATACATCATTTTGCTCGATGTTTACCTTCTCTAACTATTTACTTCCTCTTCTTCAAGACTACCTCGATTTTTATTCTGAAAATTGTATGTCCTATTCATTGATCACATCTATTTTAATTGAATAATTTTGACCATGGTTTCTTTTTTACTTTCCGGATTATTGGGCAACATTATTTCAGTTATTTTTACATAAAGAAAAAGCCTCTTCTGAGAAATCCTTTCCAATTAAGCCGACTCTAACGATGTTTGGTGGTGCAAAATTATACGATGCAAGGTTAGTTACCTTTTTTATTGTATGTTTATATTTATAAAGCCTCTTCTGAGAAATCCTTTCCAATCAAGCCGACTTCAACGTTGTTTGGTGATGCAAAATTATACGATGCAAGACTAGTTACCTTTTTTGTTATATACTTATATTTATCAATCTATGTTGTATACCTTCTAATATTATTTTAGCGCAAAACGGACTCCAGTGAATATTCCAGCCATACCAGACAGACTACTGAAACCACAATTACTTCTGAGGTATATGTAGGATTTGTTTATTTTTGGTGAAGTAGCTGGATGTGAGGTAATTCGATCATGAGCTATTCAGTGTTTCACTATGTTGTTGATAGTTTAAATAGTTACTTTGTTTTTTCAGGTTAAGGGATTTTTTGGATGATCTGACTTAAATGAAACATGTGGCATTGAAATTTCTTTTTTCAGTGATGGCTCGCACCAACTTTTACATTTATATGAATCTATGATGAATATTCTTAGTCTCTATGCAGTTCCTGAAAGCTGTGTAAACTTTCATTTTGTGCACTTAATTTCATGAATTTCGTTTTTGTCTTTTTCTTCTTTTTTCTTTGAAAACACCGTTTTTTGCACGTTCTTGAATTTTTCACATTTAGAATTCCGGATACACTGGTTTATACAATTTGGGAAACACATGCTTCATGAACTCTGTGTTACAAACTCTGTTCAATACAATACCATTGCGACGTATTTTCACCAAAAACGAATTTGTCAGATTTGTTAACAGGCATTTTTTTAAGATTCAGCAGCTTTGTCTTATTCATTTTTTATTAGTTGTAATGTTTCATCGTCACTGATAAAAGCTTTGTTTCATCAATGACTCGGTATTTGAAGAAAAGGAGGAAAATTTTTTCAGGAATAACAAAATGGGAACAATGGGTGTAATATCGTCAGTATTTTCGGCAATGATGGATTCTGTTTGGAGTGGATTATTCAAGGCTCTCCGTCCTCAACAATTTCTTGTATTTTGTTTTCTTTTTTTTTTTTTTTTAACAGTTTCCATGTGAACACAAAAATGCATAGGCAAATACATCCTTCACGCATTTCATTTCATTTTATGAAACCCTTTTAAGGAAACATTTGCCGCTGAAGTGAATGCTTCTTTGGCTGACGGTCAGCAGCACGATGCGCAAGAATTTCAGATTTATTTGCTTGACGCATTACATGAAGATACGAATCGGGTAATTTGCAGTAATCTCTTTTTACTGGGTGTACTGCTTTCTAAGAATGGCTCGACTACGATAGTTATTTACGTAGTTTTAAAATATTCATACCAGAGTGTATTTTTCTTGGCTTTCAAATAAGTTGATTTTCTGCGAAATACGGAGAATTATGTGTTTTAGGTAGTGAAACGTATAACATTTGAACAGAATTATACTGGAGCAGATTTAGAAGCAGAAGCAGCTGATTACAATGAAAAATTAAGGAGATTTGCCTGTTCGCCAATCAGTGATATTTTTAATGTTAGTCATTTTTTCCTTGTGACTAACATCATCGAATTCCGCACATTGCTTATTATTTATTTTGGCTTTTATTTCAGTAACGTGATTGTGATAACTCTTGTTGCTGTAGTAATTTCCATGCATTTTTCCGTGCAATGCTTTGAATTTCTGCAGACTCAAATTAGTACATCTATTTCACAATCCTTTATGCTGTAGAAAAAAGGAAAGCTTCTCCCACTTACAATTTTTGGCTAGCCTTTATTCTTTGGAAAATGATTGGAGTGTCTTCGCGTTGTATTCGCGTTAGTGGATTGTGATGTTTATGAAAAATTCAGTTTTGCCCGGTAACTTATTGTAAGTGGGGGTATTTTTTATTCTGCAAGACGGTGATCATGTAATACTGCTCTACTAACTATAAGAGTTATACAACTGTTCATCAGATGAGGTCAAAACATTTCAACATTCGTCAAATAAATGTTCCTAGTGTCAAACAGTATCAAGTTTGCAATGCAATAAATGCAAAAGGCAAAGCGTTACGTTCGAAGAATTGGCTCAGCTGTCGATCGAAGTGCCAAATCGAAATTCAACAATTGAAGATTGTATACGGAATCATTTTCAAGACGTGGTTCGCTTTCCTTAAGAACTGTAATTCAGGATCCGAATTATTTGTTACTTGACATTTTAAAATTAATTTACATTAATTTGTTTAGTAGTTTATAGGAACTAGATGGTTCATGCAAATGGCGCTGCCCTAATTGTGAGTCTTTACAGACTGCAACTCGTAGAACGTTTTTGTGGAAGCTGCCTGAAGTTCTGGTCCTTTGTTTTTCTTTTACTTCATCACTTTTCTGGATTCGTAGGAATTTTAACAGTAATTTCGGTACAGTACTTTTATTGCATTTTGCATCTATTATCTATATCATTATCAGAGTTAATAAAATCAGCTCTCAATGAATAATCTACAATACTTTTAGAATCAGAAATAAATGTCAACTGCAGGATTTAGCAGTTGGTATTTATCCGCCTGTCTGGTATTTTTAACTGATGTGTTGTAAAACGATCACGTTTTGAATCCCCACTTAATTTTAGGTCATACATTTGAAACGTTTCACTTTTATGGGTGATAATTGGCAAAAGAATGATGCTTATGTAGCTTTCAACACGTTTCCATTAAAGCTACAGGCTGAATATTTCAGCTTATATGCTGTTATCGTAAGTTGTATATTATTGTTTTGCCAGCCGAATTTTTTCATGTTTCTATTTTCTCCTTCCAGAGAATAGACTTTATGTTTTGGTCAAAAAATTTTTGCAGCTAAATCATGATTTCTTTTCTTACATATTACCGCTGAGTGTAATCTTTAATCATCTATTTTTAATCATCAGCCATTTATTGTTTTATCATCTCAGGATCTACGATTCCTTTCGTACATAGGTTCTAGAGTTCTAATATTTGCGAGATTTTATTTCTGCATTACACATTGAATAATATTGATAAAAACTACCATAGTGTTAAAAAAGACTAATCTGTTCGTCCCTCCTTCATCATTAATGTAGTGTTTCATGAACGTCTTCTGCAAAACTCGAATTAAAGCCTCGATAAAAAAAGTATTCCTTTTAATTTGATATAAATTATAAAGCTTATGTACAACACTGAAAGTAATGTTGGTACAGATTAAAAGATCAGAACAAATTGATGCAGTTTTGAAATGCAAACTTGTTCGGCTTCACTTTCATTAGCTATGATTTCACTGATTCAATTGCTTTTCAGAAAATTTTTAATACATCATTATTGTTCTTGTAATCCCCTCTTTCTAGTGATTTTTATGATTATATGCTGTAACTTGTTCAAGTACCCTAAATTGCTGCATTTTGTGCAGGTTTTCAGAACCACAGAGGAAGCTTAAATAGCGGACATTATACAGCAGTGGTTCGTAACCAAACCACTAAACAATGGTTACTCTTCGACGATGATCTTGTTGCGCCGATAGATGTGGATTTGATATGCTCGAAGTATGCCTTTATCTTATATTTTCAGAAAAATTCTCTTGCAAAAGTCCTATGATTTGTTGAAAATCTGTACAGTCTCGAATTTATTTGAAAAATGATTTGGTGGAAAGCATTCAAAATGTTATCATGGAACTGGTTATTTTCATTTCCAATATTGTCATTTTATCATATGCATCCATAGCACTCTCTTCTCTTTGGTCCCAACTTTAATTAGATTCGTATTTTCTTCGTCTTGAGATTACAGGTCCATATCATTTATTATTTGTTAATTGCACTCTTGTGTTATATCACTTCATAATTTTAATGAGGTCAGTGAATCTAACTTTTCGCTTTTTGATGCTTTTTTATATGGTTTTTTTTCTACATCAATTGCTATTTCTTTCAGACTTTAAACATCATTATTTAATATTTGATTCCACAAATTGTGATTACTTTATTTGAATCCTGTATCTTTCGCCCCTTGGTATTTGCACTTTTTCTACTCGTACCGTTTTACTGGCATATTGCTGCTGCATTCTTTCGACCGAGATTGTGTCTGAATAGAGTTATGTTTCCTCATAGAATTTTATTTCAAATAGTTCTTTTTTATTGACATAGATAAGCACTGTTGTGACACCTTAGTTATGGTAACCTTTTTATCTGCTGCTATTATACATAAATTTACGTCTTTCTTGAATTATAATGCAGAGTATCTGATTAAATTGCCGTTACTTTTCTTTGGCAGACTTATATTCGTTTGATCTGAGTTATTTATTACAAAAACACTCAGTTTCTTTTTGAAAGTTACGGAGAAGGGAGATTTGAAAAATTATGAACTATTGATACCATATTTGCTGGAAGGTAGTATATCATTTCTTTGCATAAATTGTAATTGTTTATACCAAACGTTATAATTTGATTGGTACCCTTAATTTGTCATTTATAAATTTCATATCAGTTGCTGTTGCATTGTTAGGAAACAAAATGGGGGTCCAGATTAGCAGAACAAATTTTCATTGAAATTTCCCGGTCTTGTCGAGAAGTTTGGAGTTTCGGATGTTCGACGGATTAGAAGGATGTTGTAGAGCTTACCTTCGCTTGGGATTACTAATTTTCGAGATAATTGGTCTATGCTTTTTAACCTGAATGGGGAAGTTTTTATTATCACGTAAGCGATCAATAGATTTCATACTTTAAAAACATGGTTGACGGTTAGGTTTTGAAGAATTGGATATTTCTTTTGCAATTTCAGATGACTCCATGTTATTTTGTTTTTTCGGTCCTGGACAAACTTCCTCTAATTGTCTTGGTTCTAAATAAACTGTTTATTTGTCCGTAAACTGGTTTTGAGAAAATTTTACTTGATTTTGCAGATGAATGGAACGAATATAAGCTATTTATATTCGTCCATGTTCATAACATGGTAAGAAATTCGTGGAGTAAAAAATGGAAGTATTAACTTCCTTTGATATAATCAATTACTGATAAACGAGGGGAAGTTAGAATATAACAAAAGTTAGAAAACGGGTCAGTAAATGTTTCACCATATGTATTTCGCATACACAACGTGAACTCCTTAGTCCGGGCTATCATTAATTTCCATATAACCGTGAGAACTTAAATGCCTGATAACATGTTGCTTTTTCAAAAATCATTTACTCTCAATACTCCAATCGTATTCTTCCAATCAACTTTATCTTATCAGCATCAGTCCTTTTCTTATTACAACTGTAATTTTATGATTTTTGTTAAGTTCAGCTAAGGCGTACTTTGAAACAGAATCATAAATCATTTCATATCTAACATCCATCTATTTGAAAGAGATATATTGCCACAATCGTGTGTGCTCCCATTAACGGAGGACACATTTTTGGTCGTTATTTTTCTACCATGCAACTTAATTTTTATTGTGACGGAGATTTGGCATCCAAGAGAACGTGCGCAATACATATGAAAATCCTTACTTGACATCGATTATTGACAACATTCATTACGGTAATCATTACCAGATCATTCAGTCCATTGGTAAATCAAGTATAGATTTTGGATTGCAGCTAAATGGTATTATATAAGTATGGTTCTTACAAAGAAGAATCAGATTGCCTCTGTGATAAGTAGCTTGGAATATTTTAGTAATTGGTAAAGGTGACACGGAAAACATGGAATATAAAGCATAGGGAAATGAAAGCCTGAAAATACACCGTATCATATTGAGAGCAGCAATCATTTCTCTTAACTAATGTATAAGAGGTACATTATGTAAGATAAAATTTGTTTTTAAAAGTATAATTTGCTTCATTAGGATGAGGTTCACTGTCTTAAGCATTAATAGTAAAAGGACTACTACTACTAGTGCTACTATCACCTTTCAAAAAATGGTTGTTTAAGGCGGCACATCGAAAGAGCAGAATAATTGCGAGGTGCAGTTTATTACTGATTGGTGAGGTCCATGCACTGCTAAGAGCGAAGGTCTGGTTATACTTCTGATTTATTGTCATTAGTCTAAAAAAAGAAAGGAGTCAGTTTGGAAAGAATATTATAGAAACAAAGGTGGTCCTAACTATATGATTCTTAGCCGGATAAATACCACAAAACCAGAAGGCATAAACTACCGGCGTACACAGGAAAAGGAAGAGAGGGCAGGGTTGGTTTTCAAAACTTGTTTGCGTTGGATGATGAGAATGACAGAAACGAAACAGACGTATACATGCATCTCCGAAGACGTTTCTATTTGTCACCTCTCGACAATTTCAAATTTTACCCCAATTGCATAGAAATTTTTGCTGGAATTGCTGTACTATTTGCTCCCCAGCGGCGCACAATTGTCGTTACCGCCCGCCGCTGCCGTTCTTGCTATACCCGTTCAAAAATTACCCTTTTATAGATATTCTTCCAAAATTAAAAATAAACAAAGCAGAATTGATTGTTGAAACTTTTCTTAATAATTCAAACACTACTTGGAAGAAATGTTTTCAGTGGCAATTCCTTGTGATTCTTTTTCCAAAAAGAATTAAAAAAGGAATTTTTTTTTCATTTTTGGAATTGATAGTGTCACAGCGTTATCACCAGTTTCTCTGTCACACATTGCTACACTTAGGTAGCTTCAATAAAAATTTTTGAAACATTGTTGTTCAGTGTTTAGAATAAACTCAACGGTCATATGCGTATTGCGCATACACGGAAAAGTAAATGAAACTATAGGAATGTCGTCGTGATCAGATACGAGATTTTAATAAACTGCTGTTTTTCTTCACATTTCTAAAATATATCTCATAGATCTTTCGTTAGTATTCACTATCTTAAACTATTGGATTCTTACTATCGTTACTGACCCAGTCTTCAACAGTTCTTTTGACTTTTTATTGAACACTGTCTCTGCCATAATATAGCATTTGTCGATTCGTTATTATGTCACGGAATAGTAGAAAGTGCTTAGCTTTTTATAGTGGAAGGTCACTTCAACTCGTTAACAACAACAATGCAATTACTTGTCTTGCACACAATTCTGTCCCTTGCTGTGATGATCTTCGCTCTTCGATCACAAAGTAAGTTTTGAAAAAAATTTTTTGGATTTTAAATCGAAGAGTCGATAAATGAACAGCAGCACCATTTTCATGTCTCTATTACAAGTTACTATCTTGATTGTCCATCATCGAGATTAAACTTCTTTTCGTCATAACACTGAATTTGTTCCCTTCTCTTACAATATTATTTCTAAAAGGTTGCTTTTTGCTAATTAGTGCATACGAAACAAACAAAAAAGGTGAATCACGTGCCATCCATCTATCAGATTTTAATCTTAATTTTTGGTTATTATTCCTCTCAGAAACGTCTTAATATAACGAGATAAATCATAGTTATGCTTATTTTATAAAGAACTGAAATCACTTAACGGTGAACTAACAGCTTTTTTAATTAATTTTCTATCCAGTATTACACAATTTTCCATCCAGTATTATACGCGCAAAGCCATGTTGATTGAAAAAAAAAATTTGCAACCAAATTGTTGCAAGTCAAAAAACGCTGTTGAAAATGAACGTCAAATTCTCAATAAAACCAAAAAAATTTTTAAATTAAAATGTTAGAAAATATAACTCTGAATGGTGTTCACTGTCGCATTGGTAATAAGTCTTATTGAGTACTTCACCCAGTCAATTCAGAAATTGTGCATTGGAGCATCGCTTATTACAATATTTTTGTTATTGATCAGTTATTCATTAAACCTTTTTCAGTAAGACGAATGATAAAATAAACTGGAATAAACAGTACATATATGAAAATAGATGATAAGAGTTATTTCCCACTTTCATTTTGTTGAAAATCGTATCACATTTACAAAAATTTCCTCATTTCAATTGCTTATCAGACGCGATTTTACTATTAAGCTAACTATGTGTAACCCTATTCCTATCTAACCTTGAATTAAAAAATCTTACAAATCTTCATGGATCCAATATTCGATTATATTAAAAACATTTGAAATTTGTTCACTTTGAGGAAAATTCTACTTTATTCACGGATTGTTGGTTTTCTTTTCATTTCATCATGAAATTTCATTTTATGATTATACAGCACACAAAAATTATTCTCTAAGACTTCAAAATTAATTTTTTTTTTTGATATTTAGGACAATTCTTGGCCTTTTATAAAAATCAAAGTTTAAATTGAACTGAAAATCAAGGAGGCAAGCAAGGAAAATTTACTTCAGGGAATCAGAAAGCAGTAATTGCGGATCTGGGCAAATTAATTGTTGACAATTGTCCACCAATGTTGTGCACCGGTCTGGATTGCGCCGTGGTTACGGAAAGAAACGGTTGCCAGGTATTTTATGTCGTAAATAACCAATCCAAGGGTTTCATTACTACGGATTTCTCATGCAAGTTAATTAACAAACGCTTCTTTCCTTATCTCGCGTTGTCTTTTCATATTTCCAAAATCCCAGAAATATTCTCATTATTCATGTCTCGCTAAAGTATCTTCACGAAATTTCACACTCTGATTAATTAAAACTAATTACTTGGCAAGTACTATAGTTCTCTTGGATGATTATTGAAGACAGTAATTAATTGCTATTTGTCTTTTGCAAGCGAAGGAAACTAGACAAAAAGTGAAAAAATTTGGTGACAAATGAAAGCAAAAAAAAAATTTGAATATTTTGAAAAGAAATTCAAATTGCTGAATTAAAATAATCCAGTTACATCATAACGAAAAATGAAATTGCATCATTTCTTGTGAATTCTTTTCCTTGTACATGAATAAATTCATGAATTTAACTTCGAGCAATTAAATCCATGAATTCAGTTTCGCAACTTTTTTGGCGTGTTTTTTTTCCTGAAGTTTAAGCTTATCAGTTGAAGGACCAATCATTAAAATGATTCATGAGTTGAGTTAATTTATAATTTCATACTCTGAAGTTCTCTAAATAATTTTGCTTGGTCTGGATTAATACTGCAACGCTTGCACTGCTACCAAAGAACTCTTCATGATTTCCGGAAGTCAGATGCTAGCAGCAAAATGCTGTAACCTTTTATATTTCGCTATTTACAACACATATTACTATGATCTTCATTATGGTGGATAAGATTGAATGACAGAGACGCACTTTCTCCTCTAATCTAATTTGCAAGTGCTACCAAGTTTCATTTCTGGACATAAAATTGGATGATGATAGATCAGTCATTTTATGGTAAGCAGACAAACCTAACAAATAAATACACTTAAATGCAAGATGTGAAATTAGTGCAAGTGACAAGTAATCAGCAAGAAGCACAAGTATAAATTAAAAAATCCTTCGATAAATGAAATAAGAAACGATTTTAAGAATGAGTTTTGTCCAAAATGTAGCATCAAAACACTGTCAAAGATAATTGCACCTATGCGTATGATTTAAAAATGCAAATCAATTGAAATTTCAGAGTTCTTTACTAATATTAAACCAATTCATTCTTTTACAGTCTCTTATACTTTTACCAAATTTCAGTGTAAGGATAAGGAAATCAAATAAAAATTATTGCAATCATTATAGTGGAGTAAAAAGCCTTTAATTGCCTTTAATTTAATACTTCTCATGGATCATTTAAAATTCAAATCAAAAGTCTTTAGAAAATTCGAAGATGTATACCTTCTATAAAAACAAGAAAATTCAAGCATAATATGTTTTGTCAATTCCAAAAGTCTCATATTTTCATTTGTCTCCTTTCTGGAAGGGGAAATAATTGACTTTGAATTATTGCTTACAGTGTATCAAAACCGCATCTCGCAAAAAAATTCTTCGCAATGTAATTTCGCACGCTGATAAAAACTTCTTGCGTATAGCGAAATGTCTTCCCTAATCGTTAAAAAAAATTCCTATCTGTTAAAACTGTTGTGATGTTACTCAACAATTAATTTAAGTCATAATTAATTCAAGTCTTAAACTTAATTTTAATTCTTAATTTCCCATTTTTAGTCTCCACATCTGCAAGAAACAAAAAAAGAAAAGCAACTGTGTGGCATGACCACAGTTTCTTATCGTAGAAAGTTATCATCATCTTAGCCAAATAAAAGCGAACAATTTCAAAATTAATGTCTGTGCAGAATCAGCAAACAATTTCATCAACTTTGCATTGTACGAAACAGTACTTTTTAATCGAAACGCTTTTCCTTCCAATTCTTAAAGTTCTGTTAGCAAACTCAATAAATATGATATGACATCTTAAGCATGATATCATTTGACTATATGAGAAAAACTAAATGTAAATGGAACTACCTCAGTTATGTGCCTGCCCTATTGGTTCACCGGCTCGAGGATGCGATCCAATGCCATTCATTCTATGGCACGATCTAATTGTTAACGGATGTCCAAACGTTACTGTCAACGGTCGTGATCCCGCACAGAAAGTTCATCGATGGTTTCGAAGGGTAAAGTTTTTACACTATTGAAAATGCTAACCCAAATCGAAAACGGATCCCTCCATTCTTTTCTAAATTCCCAACAACCATTCGAATCATGAAAGTCAATATTGGTTGAGATCTTAGTGTCTGTTCAAAGATTCGACCACCACTTACCGTTTTTTATCTCCACAAATAAAATTGGGAAGTTTCAAGGTTTTTAGGCAGGGAAGATTCTTTGGTCTTAAAAATCAAATAAATAAAAAATAGCATTTAAACAAATGCTATTATTTTTCGGAGGTTACTATAAAACGTTTCACTGCTGTATAATTCCTGAACCAAACAAGATCTTAAGCTTACCATAAAGCGCAAACTATCGACTATTATTAATCATCTCTTGCATATGATACTTTTGAATAATTCCCAGGTGAACCGATTCTCAAACACGGACCAGTGTGAACCATATATATTCCCATACTGTGCTGAATTGGACTTCAATCTATGGCGTTCACCGAGGACTAAACGAGAATGCGAACTTTACTGTTATTCATTAGCGGAACAACGAAAACGTGGAATTATTTAAATTACAGTTTCCTTTTTATTTATTCACATTACATTTTACAATGTAATGCGTCTTTTCTGTTCCTTGTTGAATGAAAAAAAAAAAACTGTAATGCCTAAAATTGATAACCAGCGGTGCGGTTGTATACTTCAAACTGATTCCGAGAGAAAATTCGTGATGGCATCCCAGCTCTTCTTTATTTTTTGGATAGATCAATTAATTCCTAACATGCATTATCTTAGAGACATCTTTGATCAGCAAGTACACAGCAATGCAATTCGGCACCAAATTTATCGCTCCTCGTCCTTTAATTTTGATTTGAGCCTCCAAATTTTTGTGAATTTAGTGGCTCAATTTAGTACTCGTATAAACATTCAGAATGTGTAAACAAGTATGCGCTCTTCATAGTTTTTACTGCTCTTTTCTTAAGACTCATATGAAGTTTCGTACAAATGTACTTCTCGAAAATCTAATATTATTTATGACTAAATGACCAACTATACATAAATGATTTGATGGCTTGAAGGAAATCCAGTCGAATGTTCGAACAAACATTTTGTCCAGTTCAGCATTGCTTACGTTTATAAATAATCACAACTGAAACCTTCGTTCGCCAAAACCAGAAAAATTTTTCATCTACGCAAAAACTGACTCAACGTTCGTCGAAACCTGATAAGCTGTACTTTGAATGCTGGCCAAAAAAGCTTAAGGTTTTTATAATACCACTCTCTAAAAATAAGGAAGGCAATAATTCACAAGCATTAAACCTTTTCATTTTTTTTTCTGAAGCATAAAAAAACGATCCCTCAATTAATGGACAACAATTAAACACCACAAAAACATTACATATGGATTTGTCGAAAGTAATGTTTAAAAATTTAAAAATATACCTGTTGTAATTCGTAAGACTGTCATAGTGTTCGTCGAGAAACTCCTTATAGAATTCCGACATATCAAGAGCACTTGAATGCTCTAGCCTCCCAAGATTTTTCTTCCTCTAAAGAAGTTTGTTCAAATTTCCATGTGCAAGAAGTAAAAGGTACCTCCTTGACTTCCTCATCACCAAATGACTAAAAAATTGGTTGAATTTTGTAAGCGACAGCAAACAATTCACCACAAAAACTAAACCTGTTCAATAAATTCTGCTTTTTTTTTTCAAACAAAGTATTATGGTGCGCCCAAAATTGTGAACTCCACTGAATCAGTGCTTCGCGTGCTTCACGGTATTTTCTTTCCTGCTCTGTCTCATTGCTTAATCGCCGTAATCTGAAAATGCATCTCTCGTCTTCTTATTTGCTACTTGTTTTAGCTAGCATTGACCGAGCCTTAGAATTACAGAATTATTAGGCGGCATCAACCAAATAACTACAAACGCAAATTTCGCGAGCAACCCGTAAGCTAGCTGATGAACAGTAGTGGATTCATTTTCTTGGTAGTTTCCAATTAAAAAATGATTTAACGCGAACCTTACAGGCCTTATTTTCGAGATGTCATCCGGTGGTCCAACCCAATCGAATCGCTTATCCAAACGTAAACCTCTTGTCTCTTCTTTTCTCGAATTGTTTTTTCCTACTTGACATTTCTGGCACATATAAGCTGAAGAATTCGAACACATAGCACTGAACTATGCATACTATAACTTAAAGAAGTGACAGATTTACATTATAAACATTATAAATTACATTTTTTGGATTTACATTATAAACGAATGAGACTACTCGAGATAGCAAGTGATGAGCAGATGTCTGGGACTTATTCTTTGATAAATGTTTATTCCACAAACAATTAAAAACAGCAGAACAACATGAAGATCAATATGAATATCAACTCAAACATTTTCAGCATCCAAACTCCTAGATAAATTCTTCCTCAGCAACGCGAACATTCGTTCATATTCTTGCATATTATGTCTGAAACAAATGACTCTAAAAAAAATGCACCACATAAAAAGTTCAATTTCGAAGTGAAAAGGCATGTGGAAAACACTTTTCAGAAAAAAAAAACACTTTAAACTAACATTACGAGCAGAACTGGGCCTAGTAACTCCATTGTATTCGTTAAATGTCGTAGGTAGCTCCTTGTATAATGTGTGCAAGTGTAACAACTGCAACTCTTACAAAGAGGCCTAAAATCATCTGCATACCTAAAAGACATGAACAAAATAACGATAAATTACCAGTTAAAGTATATAGGCGTAAAGTGCAGTAATGTTATAAGAAGGGATGCAAGTAATTAATAATAAAAGAATTTTTGTTAAAAATTCGATGTCAAGAATCTAATTTGAAAGGTAAGAATTTCGAAATTTCACACACTGAAATATATGAATGGCTTATTCATTGCTGATATCCATTGACTCGGAGTAACAGGGAAATGTAAATAAGGAAATCATCGATTTTTTTTTTATTCGTTCATATTATGAAGCTGCAACTATCAAATGCACTTACAATGTGTCAGTGAAATCAAACACGCTGAAAGTCGTTTCTTCCGGAAAATTTTCACCACAAACAAATGCTTTTCCCTGTTCAGCAAGAAATATAGCATAGGATGAGTCGAATAAATCTACACCGAGATGCGTTAAAGCAACAACTTCCGCCGGCGAAAATGCTCCATTAACTAAACGTAAGTGAGAAGGCGATATGTGAGCCTGAAATATTTAAATCCGATACTGCTATCAAACCATCAGAAATGGAGGTAAAAAAACATCACTGTTTCCATTATCCCAAAATCCATTAGTTTCTAGATAACAGTGAAAAGTAACTTACCCACACTCCAGCTAGCAAATCCTTGATAATATTTTTATCAAACTCGCTTTCCACGATAACCGGATCCAAAGAACCAATACTTCCAGATACTTCAGGGCTAGAAGATTCTAGTGGAACTGTAATGTCAGTAGTATCCACTTTTGACTTCATTTTCGGTTTTTTTGGAAACACACGAAGACGTTTCGCAAATTGCATTACATCCAAAACAAAACCAGAGCCCTTTGAAAGTGAACCAATCGTAGACGCACAACGTTCATGATGAGATGGGCTATGCCCACCACATAATGCAATTAGTGCTGCTGAACCCTAAAATATCCAAACAAAATCTTTACAAATACAACTATAGCGACCAATGATTTTGATCTACAATTTTAAAAAATCTGGTGATTCGAAAGCATCGTAAGGTGTGGCTATTTAGCATGCAATATCCTTTCATAAAGTATATGAGTTCGAGCCAATGAAGTTTTATGGTTACCAGTTTAAATGAAGGTATGTCATTGAAACGCTTTGTTGGTTATAATTTGATCGTACAAGTCTAACATCAACATACTGTCTTATATTTGCAATGATATTATATATAGAGCACCAGTTTAAAGAAAAAAAAATATTTTCCACCTACTACACAGATAAAACATTCCGAAATGAACCTCAAAAGAATCACTACGCAGCAATTCTCTCGAAAATTTGACTGTTCGTTCTAACGCTTTTTCTAAACGTTTATTAGAGCACCCCTCTGGAGTACCGTAATCAAACATCGTTTCGTAGGATGATACGTGACTGAATCTTAGCAATTTCTTAACTGTTTCGATATTAATCTGAAAGAAACCAACAAGATTTTCTTATTTTCCTAATCAAAGAATGTTTACATGATAAGCATCTCTATGAACAATTCAACAATATTAGAAGCAGTCATATGCACTTTAATTATATAAGTAAAAAGAAACATAAATTTCGTCTCCCTCCCTTTGTCCATATTGCTATATTCCCGCCATTGTTGAATTTCATGTTTCGCTCCGTCAGAGGATCCGTTAGCGTCAGATGAGTTGGTGCATCTTCCTGTAAAAATTCTTATCGCAATCAGCATTGTTACCGCATAACCATATCGATACTTTGTCATTTAAAAATATTAAACCGCATAAAGCCCGACTCAATATAGAGTTGAGGTGGAAAAGTTCAATAGCTATAGGAACAGCAAACCAGAATCTTCAATTACACCATAGAGATGCTGACGTCGTGTTGATAAAATACGAACACGGTTAGAAAACGTAAGAAAATACTAACTGGCATGGAAACGAATTGAGCAATCCCGTTACCAGATTTTTCAATAACTGGCAATGCTTCGAAACTGTAAGTAATGCATATTAAAAACAAAATCCTGAAAAATTTTAGAACAGAATATTTTATCCTTTTAGATTTTATATAACTGTTCAACTTATAACCTGACTGTAATCCGACTAAAAACGATTAGATTCGTATTGTTGGAAGTAAAAAAATCAACTGAAATTTGCTTTACTAAATTTGGAATAAAGCAGCTGGAAGAACTTTCATAAAATAATAACAGAAAAGTTTACAGTGAAGGAAGAGTCAGCTGATAAATAGGCGGCTGTCGGTGTTTGAGATGTGCAGTTGCTACATCCCACGTCAAATGTGGAATATGACCAGCACGTGTATACACCATGTAGGATGGCGTTTCGTGCTCAACAATTACATTACCCCAACGAAAAATTTTTCCGCTCCGTCCATTCACAGTACTTCGCTGTACCATAAATTTCACCATCTGAATAATTAAAAACATAATCTCCGGTTTTCCGATCTCCTGACACAATGTTTTGTTGTTTGGATAATAACAATTACTGATTGAAATCGGCGGTCAATACTTGACGTAGACTTGCAAGAAGTTTTTTATTCACTAAAACCCATTAAAAACCATGGAACAAATTCTCAAATACACAAAGTTACCTTTTTTAATCTTTTGTGAAGCAAGCAAATTCAAGTTAAACACCTAATCATGAAAGCGTATTTAAATCATGCAAGTAGGTTTCGCTATTTTGTAAGCCCAAGTAGGTTTCACTATTATACAAGCATCATACATAATTCTCAGATGGAAAATAAGGAAAGCGAAATGATAGACAAACATTTAAACAAAAGATGGCTGTAACTACTGAATGAAGAAAATCAAGATTTAAGAAAGCAAATTTTAGAGATGGCCTACGTAACAGAAATCTACTAACAACTAATATTAAATCAAAAAAAGAAAAAAAAGATAATTTGAGAGTGCGATATCTTCATTTCGACTTCAGTTTTTGTAGTAATTTCTTCAATTCATTATCACTGTCAATTCCCTTTGCCCATGACGGAGCAGGAAGAGTGAATGTTGACATCGCTTTCTTAATATGTTCTATTTTATCTGAAATAGTAAAACGAATGAGCTGAGAGTCAGAAAGTCAGTGTAATTTTGACAGAACTAATCATTCTCAAAATCGTCATGCTAGACATACCCTCAAAAATGAAAGCTGTTAAACCACTTCAGCTCAACCCATCTATTAACTAGGCTATCGTTATTTCTGAATGCTTAATTGCTTTCATTTTTTTCTTTTTTTTCAGTAAGGAACGTCCAGTTTGTAGGATTAAGCTTCATAAGAAACATTACAACTAATATCTTAAAAAATATACCTTCAGTTAGTTCAATCGACTTTGCCACATCAAATTCAAGACCGAAATTTGCATTTTCTGAACTCACAACCTGAAATACGCCCAAATAAAGATCGGAAACAAAAAGGTACTTAGAAAATACTATATCCTTCAAAATAACAGAATGGTAACACTGCAGAAAAGGAAGCATATGAACTAACTTCCTCCACATCTTTTTGAACTACTGCACTGGTGCGCTCATGGTCAGTACTTGCGACCTCGAATGAGTCATCCAAAGTAGGAAGAATCCGATAACCAGCATAGAGATCTCCATCACTCTCATCGCATGAATTCGATTTTGTTTCACTTATATCGTCTACAAAAATGACACGCCACTGCTTCAAATCTCCACAATTCATTTCTCGATTCAAAAAGTTATCCACCATTAAATGAGCATAACAATAGTAATAAAACTAAATAATTTCAAACTAAGACTTTCGATTATTATTTCAAGCATGGCGCCAACTATCAACCACTCATTTCATTTTAAGGCCAGATTTTATTTGGCATTATTATGAATCGTGTCGTAAAATTAAATTCTACAAACAACAAAATCACATAGCAATTCTGTTTCCCAACTTTCAAAAGGGAAATCCACTCAAAAATGAAAATTTACGTATACCTCCACCATATGCATATTCTTCAACACCAATGCCACGCATTTCAACTTCGTAGCCAACACGCCAGCCATCATCACTATCCCGATTGCCTTCAAAAAAAAACACTAATACAGAAGAACCACTGTGTCACATTTATGTTTTTGACTTGAACATTACTTCAATTTTAGTGCTTTTCAGTTAACAAACTATTTCCTAAAGATAAGCAAGCAAAGGCAGAACAATCCAAATCGAAATGAGGATAAAGCTATCAATCGTCAAAGAAACATTCACTTGTTTATATCTCTTTTTTTCTATCTTATTAAGCACTTATGAAAATTGTGTTTAATAAGGTAGAAAAACTTTGAGAATTTATGGCAATGGAAATTATGGAGGTGTTAAAAGTTAGACTTATGGAAATTCTCACTTGTGGCTCCACTTATGGGAATTTTCGTATTAGATTCTCGTAGCTCTCGTACAAGTTAAAAGCATAAAAATTTTTGAAATTTATTGTCGTCCAAAAACAAAATTTTCAGGATTTATCAAAATTTGTTGCATTAATAGCAAACACAAAATCCTACCATCATCATTATCAGAGTCATACCGCTCCCATGGATTTTGCTCTACTGGACTCGGACCCATTGCGTAATTATAATCAGGATAACGAGCACATTCACTATAAGGCTCTTGGAAGTAGAGGAAATCGTACAAAGAATTCATTACCAAAGCATCCCCATATCATAAATTTAAACATTTGAAAAACTCATTTATTCAAATCAAAAGATTAGATAATAACGAAATATGATCATTCTCACACCGACGACCCGAAGTCATTTACTTGCTTCAAATAATAAAATGAGTTAAGACCAAAACTTGCAATTCTACACCTGGAACAAATGTTTATCGCATGTGGCATATTTCATTGCCTCGAAAGAAAATCAAAATTAGTTCGAAAGCGAATATCTTTATGAATAAAAAATGAAAACACTAAGTATTGGATGACAAAGAGAAATTAAAAATAAGAGAAATTTCAAATCGCTGTGACAAAAAAGAAACATGTAAAATGTAATTATTCTGGAACGTAATAACACCATTATGAGCGACGATGTCCTGAACGGTCGGAAGTGGAATCATTAGCTGGTTTGAAACCAGTGAAGCAACACGGCGTTTTAGTTTAGAGATGAAATGAGTTCTGATTTTACCGTCCAACAAAGTCCATGCTGACGAATCCACCAGTTGCAGATGTAGTTGAAAACTGCAACTAAACATGAAAAAAATTTGACAATTTGAAACTTTAAAACAGCATGCGATGTAAAGGAAATAAAAATTTACAGATGAATTTCCAAAATTAAATTACATAGAAAAAAAATTGCATCACTAGAAATATAATAGTTACCTACAAAAAACTTTTAAATGAACTGACCCTTCCGTTTTATCAAAAAAATAAAAAATCCTGTCACGAAAAAACAATTCTGCTTCAGTTTCAGTTCAATTTTATCCCCACCGAGCATGACTTTAGGAACATCTATACAGCTGCTACGAGTAAGGATCTTTCAACATCCAAAAAATCCCTGGAATAAAATTATACAGATTTAATCATTTATTATATCGAAGACTGACACTTTTGGTCAAATGAATTACCAAATTTTCGGACGTATTATTTTTTTGCAATCATGTTTTCGTATGTTGGGCAGTCAAAAGTATCTTGAAGTAGGAATCTGATCTCAAACTTAAAGTATTGCACGTAAAACAGAAAATAGAAAAATCTGTGAAGAATATTCTAGTTGAAAAATAGAGTAGTAAAACTGGTAATGTTCAGTAAATAAATAACAAAGTTGCACAGAATAAAAGTGATGTAATATCAATCAAAAGCTGAATGACTGTATGCTGCTTTGACTATTTCAGCAATCGTTTTGATATTTACAGCATAAATAACATCACCACGTGGTAACTTTCGAAAACTGTTGAAGATATCATCGACTTTCAATTATTCTCATTTGCGTCTTCTTTATCCGGAAATCCAGCATGATAAGTTATTAAATTCCCCTACTGATAATTTCTGGGTGTCGAACCAAAACACTATTCATCAGCAGTCCTGGAAACAGTTGTGCAGAAATGACTTAATTTAATATTATGTTTAGAAAGAGAACGAAGTACTTCAGGAAAATACTAGTTCGATATATAATGCACTGGAACGAATAATAAAATTGCCTGCCCGGAAAAGATGACGCGGTGGTATTTGTTCAATACCATGCCTCAAGAACGAATCAAAAATAGTGCTTACTTTACGAGAAATAACTTTTTTTTTAATTTCGAAAAGCATAAAATGATTCAGAAATGTGTGTACAAGTCGATAAAGCAATACTGGTCTGGAGACCGAATGCGTGAAGTGTTTGAATTCAAACATGCTGAAACAAACTCTAAACTCAACCGGATAGTTTGCTAAAATGGAATAAAAATCACTGCTCTAACGGGTTTATTTGTCATAGAGAAAATAAACCCTTCCTTAAGTTCTGATGGATGGAAAGTTGAAAAAAAAAATTGAGTGAAAGTCAAATTGGAGACATTTAACAGAAACCAGTTAAGCATAGGATCAGCGTATGGTAGGCCATCTTATTAAACTGGAAAAATCCTCCCGATTATTATTGTCATGTTGTGAATTCAAAATGTAAAATTTCCACTTATTTCGATAAATAGTTTGCATATCCAAACACCAACAATATTCACATTGATATTTGCTATCTAAACAGAAGTTAATTGTTGTATGTAACTTCTGCAGTTTATTTGTAAGCATAACATACTACCTAATTTAACTATAAACCTTGAACTTCGGAAGAGAATTCATAAACAGAGGCGACAATACGTAGTTCTGTAATCTAAGTAAAAAGGAGAAAGCAAAGGTCTCAAGGTTCCAAATCTCCTAATTAAGAAGATGTAGTGAAGACGGAAAAACCTGCAAATAATAATTACCAACACATAATGTAATTTCAAAAAAATCAGCTCGGATGTGCTCGCAACTTTTGCCTGATAACAGCTGGCACCAAGTCCACTGCTCAACAGTGATTTGAGCTAATGAGAATCTTTCTTGAAATATGACTTCAAAATGTGTGCACTGGTCTGAAATGCACCGGGTTTAATTAACTCATACAAAACAACACAACGAAAGGTATATCATAGCAATTAACGCAGAAATGATCCACTGAGAAGTGACCGGAACAGAGTGCCCAACCGAATGGCTTCACGTAGTTTAACTGATGAATAATTGAAAATATAACCATTACCGTTTGAATACAAACTTAGTACGACAACCCTCCCGATGCAGCCCCTCTCTGTGCCCTCGTTTGTACGCGTCACATTCATTACAGATCTCCTCACTCATCTCTTTCGTCTTATTCTGCGTAGCATTCCTTTTCTCTGCCACTACTCGATAACGTACTGACTACTCATTCTCTCATTCCTCGTCTCTTCCTCGCCCGACCGAGAATATTAATCATTCTTTAATTGGGAACTTTGTCTTTAATAAAAGAGTTCCATCCATCACTTCTTTCCGCCGAAGTTGACATATGAGGACATTTGAGGGCATCACATGCAACTTTGAGAGTTGTGAAACAGATGGTCCAATCTGATGATAATTGAAACGAATTTGGTCACTTGTTGATCTCGCCAAATGATGCATTCTTTGACGCGTTAAATGAGTGACTTGTTATAAATTCAGAAGAGGAGAGTGAAGAATGGCACAACTGATAGTAACTGGAAAGTCATGTGTTGAGTTAAAAGAACGGGGATTCCCTCAGAGCAGCTTAATTAGAACAATAATAAATCTATTGGTTGGAAAGGCTGTTTAATTTAAACATCAATCCATTCCTGAACTCTCCGTCTTCTTCTTCTCCCGTCCATCCTTCTACATTTCCAGCGGCTCGATCAGCATAATTGATCCTTTTATTACCTTTTTTTTAGTGGACGCTTCTGACTTCAGTTCGCCCATTTTTTTTTATTACTTGGTAATCGATCGTTTGCTATTACCAGCTATTTACATAGATTATATTTTCAAATACTTCTGTTATATAGCCATGAAAATTTCTTTCAGATGAGCAGTTTGATAAATGATTCGTTAGAAAATTGTTTTTTTTCTTTTTTAATATAAACTGCTAAGTAGTGAAGATTTCGTCCAGCACAAATAGAAAATCATCTTTCCCACAATTTTATCTGTAATTTGCACTGAATTAAAGAAAAAAATTATTTACAATGTTTGTTTCATTTCGACCGATGCAAAACGCAGTTTTTGAATACTTTTATCCAATTCAGAAATGCACAAATAATTCTGGTTCTGACGCCCAGTGAATTAATTATGAAGCTGAAGGAAGAGAAAGACAAGCAAACAGCATGCCGCCTTTTACCACTTTCTTTTTTTTTTGGCCCGTCCACCGTTCTGGCTTAATTGTCCGAGATCGGCCTTACGAAAAACGAAAATGTAATCCAATAAACGGCTTTTAGGCTCCCAAAAACATACTAAATGATCAAAGCATATCGAACATAGTAAGTGATTTAAAATATTTGTTACATCATTTTCACATCGAATTCATGCAACTATACTTTTTTAATTTCGCGCTTGGGAAACATTCTGGTTCTTAAATTAGATTTCAAATTTCAATGAAGTGTTTTCAAAAAACTCACTATTAACTCGTATTTAACCTAGGTTAAAATGATGAGAAATGTATCATTCCTGCAAATCTGGTAACGTTGCTTTGAAAAAATCAATACCAGTAGGATTCACGTCTGCAGAATAAAAATCATTAGGTTTTAGTAGGCCCTTAAGCTCGCCGCTCCATAAATCTTGCACTAAATAGCCATTGGGGTTGGTGAGTCCAATTTTCCATAGTAGGAAGCGCACATTCTGTAATAAATGTTCAAATCGGGAAAGCAAAAGAAATATTACAATATTGCAAGAATCAAACTAAATTCATCTGACAATTCAGGAGGTGTAAGAAGAAGATCAAACAAGTTACAGGCAAATGCTTTTACGACAAAACTCTGAATTATACATATTTTTTGGAATTAAAATTTAGCTTTTTTTTTAAAAAAATTCTAGCGGTATCAAATATGAGGAGTGGGAATAATCTTGTTTTAGGTACTAACCTCCACTAATATTCCAGTAAACGGTTAAGAAGGAAACGGAAAGTTTCACAATTTTTTTCCATCCAACCAAGTAATAACCCATATTCGCAGCTCTCAAATTAAAGCAGATAGAAATGTGCTACTATGAAAAAAAGTGAAAATATACCATTCCTTGGTGCAGATTACGATTGAAAATAGCTACAGCGTAAGAGTAACGATGAGCTGAGGGTACTGCTGGAATTACGGGTTTCACGTAAATGCCAATATCGGTCGTCTAAAAAAAAATTGTTGATTAGAGGGGAGCAAAAAGTATCAAAACATTTCCTTCCTAATTAATTTGACCATAATGATTCACTAAAAATACTAAATATGAATAAGAATTTAAATACGATAAACTTGTCAGTATAATATCTGTGGGATGTCAACACTATGGAATGTTAACAATTGGAATGTCAACTATCCTGAAAAAATTAGACTCACTGAATAAATAGTACAGAGTTGGAAAAATTGTTGGAATAATTTTAAAAATGAAAAGAGAAAAAGGAAAAAAGAAAAGTGGAATCAAATCAATGAATGGTGGATAAGCAAAGAAATGTGTGGATAAAAACCGTACGTTGATTAAATATCAGTAAATTATACTAACATTAGCAACCAATCGTCCCATGATGCCAAGTGAATCCTGATCGATGGCAATAACCCGCCTATTCAATAAAATATCCCGGAACACGGGAGCAATCAGCCTCAGATCATTGGACATGATTAGCGGTGAAGACCAAATTGACCAAATAGACATTTGCACTTTTGCTTGATCCACGGTTAACTCCGTATTCCCTACAATTATCTGAAATTTTGAAAATTATTTAGTTTCATCGAGAGAAGCTGAATTTTTGATAGCTACGCTAGATGATATTTTTGTGTTGTTCCAAATTTAGAAATTACAACAGCTTCTGAAATGACAATATGGCTTCATTACTATCATAATCGTAATCTTATTTGTTCCATATGCTGAGCAAGCAAATCAAGTTTGTAGAATTCTAAAGAGCATACCATGTCAGGATCATGCCACCTTCCAGGACCCTGTGCAGGAATATGTTTGTCTTGATGATAATCGTAATAATCAATGATAGTTCTCACGGAAGCCCAGGAACGCTTTATGTCATCAAAATTACGCCATAAATTACAATGGTGTCCAATTAACTGATAATCAACCTAAACAAAAAGGATTGTGAAAAGATATTCTCTTGTTAACACTTTTGTGATAATATTGATATGGCAAACGTAAAACCAATACAAGAACCAAATGTAAGAGAACCATGAATATGTATAAATAGTATCACCAAGATTGCTCGAGCTTTTAGTGAGATGCTCGCGATGTAATTATATGATCACACTTTCTATACTCATACTCATCTTTTTTTTTGCGCCATATTATCTCCAGTGCTCCCACCACAAATGAGAACGATTTTCTCAGTTGTTGATTTCCGTAGACACCGCGACAACCATTACCGGTGAAGTGAATAACACATGTTGCTCTAATATCATCTCTTCACCTGATCATCTCGACAGCTATTGTACCGCTTATTTTATGAAAAATTCCGTCTTCTATGTGATCAAGAAATGATACGCTCAATACCCTCGCTTTCTCCGCCCCACTAGTCGTATGTTTACTATCTGCCTCAGTTAATTATTGAGTTCTTTGATAAATGTCTCTAATTAAAGTTGGTCAGAGTTTGCAACAAATCGGAATCCCGAAATTTTCGCTCCCTTTATTTTAATTCACTTTTTCCTGTGTGTTATCGATGCTTATACATTTCCACCAAATCGTTCTGAAGAATACCGCATCGACAGAAAGTGAAAAATTGAGAGAAGGATTACTCACTTTTACTCATTAATCGGTCTGTAAATTAGAAAAATGAGCAGTGTTATATAGTCCAAATAGCTTATATTGAACTTCCTTTTCCCATTCATTAACACTCAGTTCATTTTCACGCAGTGCAATGTTCGTTAAATATCATCGAGTAGTTTAACGTGCAATTGACGAGAAGGATATTTAAGGGGGACGATATTTCTTTAGTGATTCAGAACCAATTAAAATAAGTGGAGAAGTTCTGTATGCTGAATTTCTGCCAGAATCTTGCCTGTTGTCATTCAGCAGAACTTTTATGCAATGATCAGTAAGACTCTTGCAATTTTTTTTTTTTGTTTTTTGTTTTTTTAAAAGAGATAACGGTATTTTATTCCCTTGTTGTCATCCCTTCTGTGTAGAATACGACACTTCACTTTGGATGACTTTTCGATTAAATCGGTTCTACGGGAGTTTTATACATACATTGTCTTTTCCAGTTAATGCTAACTACCAGAAGTTTTCCCACTTTCATCTAATCAATCCAAAAAGAATATGCTAATTGGAAGCTTAAATTTAAAGACAAAAGACAATCGTCTAAAATTTTTCTGTGACTTGCTCTTTCTGTATGATTGTGATATAATCCATAGCTATTCAGATTCAAAAAAAAAAATTTCTCATTCTAAATCAGAAATGAATAAAAATTCTTTGCATCCTGCTCACAGAGCGAAATAACCTTCTCCGGTTGATTGATGAGATAGGCAGGCCAACTGCAGGAGTAGACGATAGGTCGACCAGTTAGATTCAACATCCGACCCATTTCCGCATAGCCTATGTAATCAGCAAAATGATTCAAATGTTATCTGCAGGAACAGCTGGGCAACTATCCAGGTCTGATATATTAACAGTTCATCTAGAAAATATGTGTATACGAAGATTTATAAAACTATCCGGACGAGAAAAAAGGAAAATGATAGCAGGCTACTACAAATCACATTCAGAATTTGGAACTGATCCCGTCCAACTTTAAGACATGATTCTAAGATACATAAAAACGGTTTGATGTCTAACATTATTCAATTTCTGATATTTTCAAAAACATGATGAACTAACCGCTCGGCATCAGATTAACATCGATGTTACAACCATCAAGCTTGAGATAATCAACCTGCCACTCAGCAAATGTATCGGCATCTATTTTTGTATATTGATAGCTACCTGGAAAGCCAGCACATGTGGCCGTGCCATAATCTTCATAGATACCGAATTTTAGGCCACGCTGATGCATCTAAATTTTGGCAAACTTCAAATTCTCACTTAAAAAACAAGATTCGTAAATTGATGCGTATTTAATTTTTTGTTTTCATTTCCCTAAATCCAAGTGCCTTTAACGAGAGCTTCTTTTCACTAAAGCTTTAGTTTTTTCTACAACATGTACTTTTACGAACTTGTACTTTTATTCTTCTCACTTATTTCATATCGAGCAATGAACAATTGCAATGCAAACTGACATAATCAGCAAGTGCAGCCATCCCGCCTGGAAAGCGCTGCCGATCCGGAATAAGACGATTGTGTTGATCCCGCTTTCGTTCCATCCAGCAGTCATCAACATGAACATACTGGTAACCCGCCTGGAGATAACCATCATCTACTGAAATGGACACAATAAGATAATCTCTTGTATCATAAAATTAGGAAACAGTCTAGGAACCTGATCCACTGCACACTTTTACATCGATATATGGTCAGTCCATCTTTCTTCATAAGATTGCATAAATGAGTGCAACTTTTTCACATATGCAAAGTTATTGTCCAAATATCAGGGAAGCTGTCATTGTCGTAGAAGCTGGTCTATCCATCCTAAACTGACCTTCCAGATTATCAAATTCCACTGAGTAGAGGTCCGCAAGATTTCGAGATATATTGAGTCGAAAATTACATTAAATGTACATTTCAACGGCTAATTTGAAGTTGGTTTTGTTATTTTGGAATTATTATTTTTTATTCTTTTCTCTTTACCTAATCTGCAAAGGTAATTGGACATTTATATATTGCAGGGAATATCAAGTTGAATGATTTTCTTGATAGCTTACCCATACGATCGGCCATGTCCATGTAAAGCTTTTCACTAATACATGTAAAAGGGTGGTGTACGCAATCCATCTGGCAGTGAAATTTCGTCCAAGACATCCATCCCATCGGTGGTGTCCTAAAAAAGGAATTCAAAATGAATTTTAAGAAATTTAATAAACATTTAAATTTGTGTCTGGTATCCAGTTGTATCCTGTATTAACCTATGCTTGGTAAATTTTTTTTCCATGTTTATTTAAAGAATTTCAGACCAAGGTCAACAAGAAACATTTGTCTAGTCACATTCATTGGAAGAGGAAGGAATGAACGGAAAGAAATCAATAACAAACAAAGTAAGGAAAAAATAAAAAAAAGTGCACTTGGGACAAACGGTAAACATAATTTTATAAGCCGGAATTAAGCACGAGGAGGGAGAGGAAGAGGGAGGTGATCCTGACCTGGTCACAAATGCCGCGTGTTTACCTACTTCATTGTTGCACAGCAAAATAAAGAAACCTAGCTAATCCATTTTCCAAAGCTTCAGCAAAATTTGTTATTGTGACCAAACAAAACAGAATAAAATATTGATTCATAGGAAGACCAAGTGTAGTATAAAATAACAGTACCTGAAAATATTCATGACTGCAATTGGTACTGAAAGGAAAATAAGGACAAGTGATTTGGTGCATTCATTTGTGTTTAGAGAGTGCAAAGCATTGTTAGAGTAATAATAAAAGAAGGTTGATTTGTCTTTAGAAGTCTAAATGATAAGCTCAGCTTGTAAAAGGAAAAAAACTGTAGTTTCGGTGACTTTAACAGAACGGTCAAAACGGTCAAATGAGAGAACGGTCAGAACGGTCAAAATAAAAAGGGATGGGTAAAGCAAATTTTTTACATGACCTAATGCATTTTCATATCTTATGATTAGTTTTATGCATGTGTTGACATAAGAGATTACTAAAACGCAGTTAAAGTTGTTGGCCATAAATTATGTGACAAATTAGCAAAGAGAAATATCCAATTATGCTATCCAATTAGTTTGAAAAATCTAGTAGAAAACTGGAAAGGCTGGCCAAAAGGCGCAGCTTGAATGAAAACTACATATAATTTTCTTTGACAAAAGAATATTGCTGCCGGAAAAGAAAAATCAACAAGTCTTTAAATACATTTGAATAAATCATTAAGGTCAACCTAGCAGCTTATAGTTGCAAATCAAATATGAGCAGAGAAAAATCCTGTCATTATTACTGTTTTTATTCAAAAATCATTTTGATTTCCTCGTCGGTGGTAACTTGAATTTGAAGTTATAATTAATTTTCCTGCAGTAATATAAGTACTATTAAAGATACTTTTTTTTTGTATTTTACAAATGTCAGTTTTCATCAATTTTTGGTTTCGGAGATTTTAAGAAAAGTAATAATCATTTAAAAGACATTTGAAAATCGAAAAAAAACAGGACAAAAAACATATCAGTGGATAAACGGGAAAAAACCAATCAAACTTTGTCACACGGGGAGTTGCTAAAATTCAAATAATGCGACGTTGAATGCATGAGGTTGATGCAAAAATAAGTGAGAGTTTTCGCATCATTGAAAGTTATTACTTCTTTAGCTGTATTCCTAGAGTTGAAGGTGTGACAAGCATAAAATAATATGAAAAACAAACAATTCAAAAGAGATATATTTTAAGGTATTAAAATGGAAAGAAAAACGAATTAAAAAGTCAGATGAATCGAATCACAAAAAACAGACTCTCAAGAATTCGTTCTGCAACTGATTTGCAATAGATGTGAAACTAAGGCTGAAGATTGGATTTACGTTGAGAAGAATGCTTAAACCATATTTTGGATGGACAAGCAACATTTCGATGATAAGAACGATATTCGTAAAGGAATATAGTATTGTAATAAGTAAGTAAAAAAAGAGATGAGTATTCAGTTCATTTTCTGCTACGGAAAAAATTACCGTGAAAAAAATGATTCAGAACTTGTGTATACCTGAAAACAAGAATTCAAAATTAGATAATATTGAAGTTGATAAAACCTGATAAATGTTTTCGCGTTGTGAATTAATCATTTCTTTAATTTCTTGAAACGATTATAAAAAGCAGAAGTTAAACACTGTAGTATATATATATATCAGCCAACAAACGTAACAAAAACATTCCCGTGCCATTTAATCTAATACAAAGTCACTTCCTTATACGGAATAATTCCAAAGGATCCACTGAAGACTGTTTTTCAACCATCGAATCCAATAATTTACAAATAATTTCCATTTGTGGGTAATCTTTGCTGTCCTCCGATGTCTGCACATAGACAATTCTGTTTACAACACAACACACTCGAGGAGCGCATCAAACGGTTGATTGCAAATCGATCTGTAGCACCATCAATCTGTCGTATGACGGTCGGTCTTATTATTCATCCTGCAATTCACTTCACAGTTCGTGTTTAACACTAAATTTCTGTGACAATTCATACATTGAATTAGTTCTATTTGTCCATCCAGTCATTTGAATTCCTAGTTTAAGTTCGATTACATTTATACTTTGTAGTAACGGAAGTTTTACAGAAGCGGTAAATTCACCCTGTACTAAATCAAGATGCTTGGATGTGAAGCATTTCCGGGCAGTCAAATGTCCAAAATAGTTATTCTCGCAATATCTCATTGATTGGATCTATGAATAATGCAGCACTCATTGTGTGAGTGACTAGCTCTGATAAACTGATATGATTGATGCATTTCAACGTTTCAAATATGTTGTTGAAAAGTATCCTTCCGATAGCATTGTAATCTTTTGATTGGAATAGCGTCATTATTTATTTACGGCTAAATTATTTCAGATCTTGCGTTGCTATATGAATGCACGATCATAAAAATTCAAGAAAATCTAATGACTTGACTAATCTGTCACCTTTGAGAACCCATTAGGCAGCGGAATGAAAGATGTGGGTTGTACGGAAGAAAAACTTGCGAAATTGTAAATAGGATGAATAACCTCTCAGATTCGGCCTACATTCTAAAAAGTGATGGGGTATCAGATAACCCAAGCGCAAATGTAGACCTGAGTGTATCTCTAACAGAAAGATTATGCATTGGATGTTATGGTGACGGTTTCTGCAGGCGACAAAATAGTTGAACTTCGATTATTTCAAATACGACTAATCCAAAAACTGACCTACTGAAATTATTTGAAATCGATGAATGCGTCACCGAGCGCAATTATTTGCCGTTCGCGTCAAAGCATATGGCCAGCTGTATCGGTGGAGGAAGCAATGGAGATGATAGAAGAACACGCTTCCTTGACGAATAGGACACGTTTAGTCCGCGTTACAGATATCAAACCAGGTGTATACATTACTAGTTCAAAACATTTTAGAAATATTAACTATTTTAAGAATGTAAACACTTACTTAGTAAAACATGATGGATAGATGATATTTGTATCTCGGCGTGTTTCATAGGAACAACTGAAAGGCTTCCGCCTTATGGATTCACATTTTTCCATACATTTTATACTTATAGAAGAAAACATGCATTTTCGAAATTCAGGAGATATTCTGGCGGAAAATGTGAATGCGACAAAAGCACACCCTGAAATGCGTACATCTGTTAAAGATGGATATGCTGTTATCGGTTGGTATTCAAATGTTCAATTACTCCAAAATTACGCAAGTAGATTATGACATTTTCGATAGTTTTCTCTTTTGAAGCAGTCATTTCCACCAAAAATAAGTTTGATGGTGGATATTTGAAGCATCAGATGGCAAAGGTATTCGAAAGGTCGTAACTGGAACAACGGCCGGTGTTTTGGCTTTCGATATTCTCCGGCCGGGCACTGTCTGTCGAGTAAATACAGGTTATGCTTTTAATGAGATTGAAATTTAGATTTTGTCATTACTTAAATAATTTGAATCTTATCATAATATCCTCCTGCCATCTCTCAAGTTCTTTTTCCATTCATCGACTGATATTAACAAATATCTTAACCCTGAATTATTTGTTTAGAGATTCGAATGGTTTTCTAAGCAGACTTCACCATTTCAAAACAAACTTTGCCAAGCATAAGTTACACTACTCGGTCTTATTTTATAAATTGATTGTACATTTGCTTAGGTTCCATGGTGCCAGATGGTGCAAACGCGGTAGTACAGGTTGAAAATACTCGCATTGTGAAGCATAATGTTAGTTAGCATTCATTGAATCTTCGTTTAATAAATCAACTTTGTTTGTTCAAAGGAGTCGTCTAGTTGTTTCAATGTAAGTTTTCAATCATTTAAATTCATATATTTTTTCCCGACAGCATTATGATGAATGACACACTCAATTTTTAGAACTCTGAAGAAGTTACAGTAGAGATTTTGGATGAACCGAAAATTGGACAAGATATCAGGTAAAATGGGATTCTTCAGCTGTATATCAAACTTGTCCATTGAGAAGACTTTATGTAGATATTAGTAGAGATTGGTAAGTAACTGAATGCTTCAAAAAGATAAGCAAAGCGAGGTAATTAATCTGACCTCCACTTGATGCGGAAAGAGCGCAAACAAGGGTTTTTACATCTGTTTCTGAATTCGCCACGAATACGTTCCCGAAATTTAATGTTCATATTACAGAGAAATTGGTTGTGATATCGAGTTGGGAGAAACCTTACTTTTTAAAGGATGTGCAATAAGTGCAGCTGAAATTGGTATCTTAACGGCATCAGAAAGGAATTTCGTGGAAATATTTCGGAAACCCAAAGTGGCAGTTATTTCGACAGGCAATGAAGTAAGTTGGTAAGAGACGATACAAGCAAACACACTGATTCATTTAAGGGACTGGACTAAAAAGTTTATTTTGGCATCAAAATTCCAAAAAATCGCAGTTCCATTTTTTTCAAGATCGAGCTTAGTCATTATTAAAGCAGAAAACATGAATCGGCAAAATGATGCAAGATTTAAGGTAGTGGACAGCGGATCGAATAATTGTCTATTGGGATCAGTACGGGACACAAATCGTCCACAACTTATTGCTCTGCTGAAGGAAAATAATTTCAAGCACGTGGATATTGGCATTTTGCCAGATAAGTCAGGTTTTTCCACTTGAAGTTGAAATTAAAAATTGGTAGTAATTACAGAATTTCTCTAAAGAGATGTGAGCAGATTAATGAAATGACTTCTCTTGCTCCTTTAGAAAGGAAAAAATAGAAGAAGGACTGAAAACAGCACTGACATTGTGCGACGTTGTTGTTTGTTCAGGTGGCGTTTCTATGGGTGAAAAGGTATCAATTTTATGCTTAATACGACACGGACAGATACTAATTTCATTTTTTTGTGGACGGATACATTACCCGAAAGCTGTTGAAGGTCCCAAATTAAGGAGCGGAACATAATATTTTCAAAATGTAAAATCTGTCCATGAAAATTCGATCTGCCACTAAATGACTTTGTAATTAAGGATGGAACTCTGATAATGATCTTTAGCCATTACTTATAGCATACCAAAAATCTTCATGATATAATACAAGCGTTCTTCCAACACAAGTTGAATGATGCAAAATCGATTTAAGGATTATCTCAAAGATGTACTGCAAAAACGGTTAAATTTCACGATCAAATTCGGTAGAGTGATGATCAAACCTGGTTTACCAACTACTTTCGCGTGTGGAAAGTGGAATAATAGAGAAAAATTGATTTTTGCTCTGCCCGGAAATCCTGTATCAACCTGGGTCACCGCACAGTTATTTCTATTACCTACGCTGAAGAAGATGGCAGGATGGGAACACTATCAGCATACGGTTATCAGTGTACGGGTAACTGCTTTTCTTTTTCGCAAACATCGTGATTTTCACCTCTTCCTTTTCTTTTAATAAAAAATCTAGGTTTAAAATAAAATCCAGCAAGAAGAGAACTGAGTTTAAGATCCTAAGAAACTTATACAGTATAAGGGGGCTTGTTGTCCTTAACACTGTTTTTAATTCATTTCTCATATTTTAAAATTTACTTTGACCGCAGAGTTTGAACAGAATTCGAATTTATAGCTAAGTGAAACAATAAAACTGGATTGTCGGCCGGAATACCGACGAGCTTGTCTAGTACCTGATCCAGAAAACTTGCCTCGAGCAATTTGTGTAGAAAAAAAGCAAATGAGCTCACGCCTATTATCAGTTCGAAGTGCTAATTTGTTGCTGAAATTGCCCCCCTGTACAGATACCAAGTCGACGGTGCAGAAGGACGAAATAGTGGATGCAGTGGTGATCAATCGATTGTAAATCGCTTCACTTCGTTTTAAGCAAAGTTTCAATAAATTTTGTATAATTCTACTCCAGGGACATTTTTACGCAGATAGAGTCGAAACCCGACCGGAAACAATGAAAATTGTAGCTAAGAAACTTTGGGATCAGCTGTATTTTTGACATAGACTATGAATGATATTTTCCGTCGCTGACGATTTCCTCACATGATATATGCCGGAGAACACAGACACTTCCTGAATGCACTTTAGCTCAGCTGATTGTTGCGATCGCTTCACTTCCAGTTGTTCTGGTTTGTTCAGTGACCACGGTTTTTCGGTGATTCTTTTGTTGGTTTTTAATACCGCAGGAAGCATTTCACCTGGATCACAGATGCCCGGACCCTGATTTGATGACACAATGCCTGTGGTCTATTTGATGTCACACTGCAACTGCTTACCGAAACTTCATCACTTATACATGAATTTATCAGTTAGTGTGCCACAAAATATTGACTCAAATATTCAAAGTCACATCTGGTCCTAAGTGGACACCCTGGCGTCAATTTTAACAATGAAATCATTGTTAAATGATTTTATCCAATGAAATCATTGAGCAATTTCAGAATCTATTCTAGTCCTCCAATTTCTGGATGCATCTCTGCTCTGTAATATCGAAAGTTTGGATTGAAAACGACATAGAGATCTCATTATACTGGCTTCAGTATCTTGAATTCGACAGATTTCCCTTAAAAATCACAAAAAACAGTTGGAATCCCACATACACATGCACAGATGATTTTCCACTTCCGTTCTCCAAGGCTCAAAATAACAAAAACTCGCATTATTTTTTATGTGAAGTTATAAAAAAAAAATGCTTTCCCATCCCGACGCATTGAAAAATTTTAAAATATAGCGGAAAATAGAGAATGAAGCCAGACTGATCTAATTTTGAAAGTTCTAAAGATCTCTAGCAAACATTTTTGAAGAAAAAAAGGCAGAAAAATAAGCTTGCCACTCCCAGATTTTCAGGTAGCTGTACTACTGAAAAAATTTAAAATGTTGATCAGTTTACTGCGTAAATTCTTGTTAGCACAGTACAGCACCGGAAGATTACGTACTGTACAACTTACGATATCAAAAGACAATAAAAACAACTGGAATAACAGTAAATTAAATAAACTTGAATTCTCATTTGCTTTCTTCTTTTTTGGGCTCTTCTGCTGTCTGAGCTTCTTGTGCTCCTGGAAATTAGAATAGTAACGTATATATTCCCATCAGAAACAAAAGAAACTGGAAAGTTTAAACAAAAGCTTGCCGCTTGAGGACTGCGTATTTTCCGCTGCCATTTTCTTGTAGACGGCCTCAAATAATTTCAGTGACTGCTGTTGCAGCGAACCGATTGCTTCACGTATGTTAGCTGTCGTTTCGTTATCCTTATTCGCCAAGAGCTGCCTCAGTTCACCAAGTTTATTACGAATTGCTTCAGCCTGAAAACAATACACCTACCACAGTAACATTGGCTTCTGGAACTATTACTGGTGATTTTCTCATTTACATTCAAAACTTCATAATTAAAATGATCGTCTCCTCAATGTTGGCTTTTTTAGAAATAGCTTATCAATCAGTTCAGGCACAGAAAAAAGTTCAACAATTTCTACAAACATATAATTTAAAGGAATGAATTGTAACGTTATTCTAGAGTTTCACATTTCCTTTCACTAAGCGGTAGCTGGAAAAGCTAAGTGAATCTACAAAAAAAAAAATAAAAAAATAAAAAAAATAAAAAAATAAAGAAATAAAAAAATAAAAATATGGATACAAATTAATGACATCGGCTAAAAATTACCTCTTTCGCATCCACTTGATCTTTAAATTCAGTTAACTTAGAATCGGTATCCTGGATAACACTTTCTGCTTGATTACAAACTTCAACCTTCTCTTTTCTTTCAGCATCCGCGGCGGCATTCTTTTCTGCTTCACGAATCATGTTTTCAATCTGATCTTTTGATAATCCACCAGAAGACCGAATAACAACTGAAATTAAAAATGAGTGAGATGATTTTAGGGATAATGAAACTTACTAGTAAACATTTTAGAAGAAACGAAATGTATATTTTGCGACTAACTTTGCTGTTCCTTGCCGGTTCCTCGATCTCTTGCTGATACGTTAACAATACCATTCGCATCTATATCAAAAGTAACTTCGATTTGTGGTACGCCACGTGGAGCTGGTGGTATTCCAACCTTTAATGAAGAAATTAAGACAAATGAAGAGTAGAAAGTTTAAAAAAATCGACAAGGAATGGACGTACCAATGAAAACTGTCCTAAAAGTTTGTTATTGGTTGCCATGTCACGTTCCCCTTGGTAAACTTTGATTTCTACTTGTGTCTGGCCATCTGCTGCTGTAGAGAATACCTGAAATGACTCCTCTGAGATCGTGTATCACTGTTTCATTTATAAAAATCAATTATTTCTTGTACATTAAAATGTAACAATTAATGACGGTCTAGATCTCCTAAATTCAATGTTCAATTCAGAGATTAAAGCAAATCAGGATTAGTCATTCAAACAAATGTTAACCAAAGTGCCACATTTACGTAAATATTTAATGCAATTCAGCCTGAAGCAATGACTCTAAAATTGTATGTTAGGCAAGTGCTTACTAAGCTTTAACTTACTAGACAATTTTATTAAATGTTTAATTAAGCAAACGAATATTTAAGAGCAGCTCGAAAGTACAATTCAGGAAAAAGGGGAAGTAAAATGCAACTCTTAGATCCTTATTTATTCTTTTAATCAATGATAGTGTGACTAGTTGAACAAAAAAAGAAAAACTCCTTACTGCTGATTTTCAAAGAATTTCTATATCAGACCTGGCTTTTCTTTGTAGGAATGGTTGTGTTGCGTTGGATAAGTTTGGTCATTACCCCACCCAATGTTTCGATACCCAACGAAAGTGGTGTAACATCGAGTAGGAGAACATCAGTCACATCGCCCGCCAACACCGCACCTTGGATTGCCGCTCCGATCGCTACCGCCTCATCAGGGTTCACTGCTTTTGAAGGTTGCTTACCAAATACTTCTTGTACCGTTTGTTGGACCTTCAAGACAAAACTTCAGTTTTCTTGTAGAAGCTCTCGAAGTAACAAACTCCATATTATTTACGCCTCATTTTCCACATTTCTCGTTTGCCACCGTCTATGGAAATTATTGCAGAACTAAAAGTCATGTATTCCATTCCAGTTCCACAAGCAGCTTTTCCATCCCATGAAAACAAAGAAAAACGTACTTTTGGCATCCTAGTCATGCCTCCAACAAGTAAAATCTCTCCAATTTCGGACGGTTTAACCTCTGCATCATGCATAGCTTTGCGACAGGGCTCGATAGTTCGCTTTATGAGATCAGCCACTAGCTGTTCAAACTTAGCACGCGTTAACTTCAAATTCATGTGTTTTGGGCCAGAGGCATCCATCGTCAAGTATGGTAAGTTTATATCAGTTTGTGTTGTCGATGATAATTCGCATTTCGCTTTTTCGGCAGCTTCTCGCAAACGTTGCATTGCCATAGGATCCTTTAAGCTTTTAAATTTACGAGTTATATTTTTTACAAGTAATTTGCAGCTAAATATTCCATTTCATGATTCAAATTCGCTTGTTTCTTCAGAAAAATGATTCGGATCAAAGTGAAGATTAATTGTATCATCATTATCATGAACTGATAAAGTTCAGTAAATGGTAAGTAAACGAAAAATAATGGACAGTTTTTTAGAAAAAATAAAATGTTCAAGAAATGGTAATGAACAAAATCTTATGCCTTATGAATGTCAATGCCAGAATCTTTCTTGAATTCCGCTGCAAGATAATGAACCAATGCATTATCAAAATCTTCACCACCAAGGAATGTATCACCATTAGTCGACTTCACTTCGAAAACCCCTTTCTGGATTTCAAGGACAGATATGTCGAATGTACCGCCACCCAAATCATACACAGCGATGCTGGAAATTGATTGCATTCATAAAGGAATCAACAAACCATGACTTCAAAAGTTTGAACGGTAGTACCATAAAAACAAAAGCACCTAATTGCTACACTTAAACATCGCTCGCTGCAGAGATTCTACAAAATTAAATCCAAGAGCAATCTCACATTTTGTCTTCCGCTTTATCAAGTCCATAAGACAGAGCTGCCGCAGTGGGCTCGTTAATGACACGCAGTACATTCAAACCAGCAATTCTACCAGCATCTTTTGTCGCCTAAATTCAAAAAACAATTTTTTTTTTTTGCAAAATTCACAAAATTTTTATAAAAATTCGAACAGTGGAATTACACTCAAGTAGTTTATAAACCAACGTTAATTGAAACCCCTTACTTCCAAATTACAAAAACAAAAACTGCGTAGAAGCTGACAAGAATACCTGTCTCTGAGAATCATTGAAGTAAGCCGGAACTGTGACAACAGCATTGTGAACAGTTGTGCCCAAATAACTTTCTGCTGTTTCTTTCATTTTCATCAGAATGTATGCACCGACCTAAAATATAAATTTCATTAGGTTAAAACCGTATTCTATCAGAAAAGTGATTTTTTACTGGAAATTACTGCATTCAGTCGCTGGATCACACATCATTACTGCTCACAGTACGCTCACCTGAGATGGCGAATACATTTTGCCTTGTGCTTCAACCCAGGCATCACCATTGGATGCACGAACAATTTTAAATGGAACCACTTTCCTATAAGATACGGATAATTGTCAATCCAAACATATAAGAACATTAAAAATGCTATATTTAAACCACATAGCATTAAGAAGCTATCTAAAAGATATTTTTACGATACACACGATTAGGAAATATCAGGATAATTCATGGTTCATGGTCTTATTGTTGCAGATTCTGAAAAATGAGATTAAATTTCCTATTACGTAAAAATTCACGAACACCACGACTGGAAAACTTAATTTTTGGTCCTTTCCGGCAAAGAAGCAGTACTCAATAAACCCACAAGTACACTAAAAATACTATGTTTAAACCATATACCATTCAGGAAGTTGCTCTGGAAAATAATTTTACGATAATCAGTATTGGAAAATACATCAAGAAAAACTAACACATCCTTTTGTACTTCCGGATCATCGAAACGTCGTCCAATCAACCGTTTAGTAGCGTAAAGTGTATTCTGTGAATTTGTAACCGCTTGTCGTTTTGCTGGTGCGCCAACTAACCTTTCGCCATCTTTGGTAAACGCAATCACTGATGGCGTCGTCCTCACACCTTCCGCATTTTCAATAACCTACAATGACAAGATTAAGCCAACAAAAAAATTTGAGACCGAATTATTTAATACAACAAAAAACGAGACATTCACCCTTTCTCTTCTACTGTATTAATAAGTGATTTTCTCATCGACTCTATTAAAAAATTTCAAACATTTCCCGCAAAAATCTCAAACAAATATAAAGACTGCTTACTTTGGCTTGTTTCCCTTCCATAACTGCAACACACGAATTGGTTGTCCCAAGGTCGATGCCAATAACTGTTCCCTTGACACCATCGGACCTACAAAAAATTTGTTAAGATTAAAGTAATCAATCTCAGCAAAACCTAAACGAGTCAGCATCAAGAAAACTAAGACAAGAATTAGTTCCAACGATATGAGAATTTTATTGAGTATAATAATAGTACAGAAAAAATCCAAAACAGTGTACCGTGAGGAGAGGCTCTATCTGTTCTTTCAATCCCTGAAGAAGGTTTTCTTTTCTAGAAATTCTAAACCTACAGTTTACTCCATTCTGGAATTATTACTTATCATGCAATCATGTATGTCGAAAAAATCTTATGTACACTCCCTACGTCCACCCTAACTAAACATTAAAAATTATAAGGATATTGCGTTCTAAAGCAGAGGAAAGAAACTAAATACTTTGTCATAATTGAATTGTATTTCTACGTGGACTTACTTGTATCGGCGAGTCACACCTAATAGAATGCTATCTGTGGGTCGCACATACAATGTTCGACTGCATGTAGCCGACACTACTGTTCGGATCGCTGAGAAGATCATTCTTGTTCTGCTTCTTTCTACCTGTGTAAGATTATAATGTGTCACATTACCAAAACAGAACCAGTTTCTGATAGCTTTCGGGGATACTGGGACAACCCAATAAACTGTATGGAGAAGTCTGTAAACGAAAATCCCCCAACCTTCAACACACCCGCTACACCAAAATCCCACCTGTGCATAATCTAACCTACGGTAGCACCCTCCGAGGTTCCTGCCAACTGCTACAGCACTAAAATATCGTTTCTCCGTTCGTATTTCATTGAACTGAGTGGTTGCTCGGTTGTATAGGAGGGACATTTGTGGGTTGGAGTCAGTTTCTGGTCGTTTGAATCCGGCAGAAGTTTCGGACCGGAACAAAGGTATAGTAACATCGTCGGTATCAGTTGGGTGCTGTTAGAACATATTGGAAACATAACGCCATATTGGAAACATAACGTCATCACATATTGGAAACATAACGCCATCATAATGCCACTTGGACAAGTTTAGTTGGAAAAAATCTTTGGCCTAACTTTTGTATATACCTAATAATAATAATGAATCTTAGGATAACAAACAATCACGTCCTGCTGTTACCAATCGTTTCTAAGCGTTTCATATTGTCAGTCCACTTTATCCCTGCAGAGTGAATAAAACTTCCAGTGGTTTCATTTATTTATACGTTCAAAGCGACAAAGAAATAAGTGATTGATGCTTGGATTCAAAGGAAGCAGTGACACTGAAAAGCTCACTTCATCAATCGAGCTGTTGAATGCTTGCTTGAGTTGTAGGAAATCAGTAACATCATCTGGAGCCCAATAGTACAAAAACCTTATAATTCATTCCTCATTTTACGACGGCTTTATAACTCATTCTCCGTGGTGCAAAGGCCTTACATTCACCCATGATATAAAGGCCTTATAATTTATTCTTCTATAGTGCAAAGACCTTATAATTCATTCCCTTATAGTACATAGGCCTTACAATTCACTCTCTCGTGGCACGCAGGCTTTATAATCCATTTTTCTATGATACACATGTTTTGTTTATGCTACGCATCACAATTTTGTCTTCAAAAAAAAAACTCAGTAAGAGCGAGTGAGGACGTTTTAACTTTATCTTTATCAGCATTGAGAGGTACGGTGACTCTTTCAATTTACTAATTAATAAGCAGAATAATTTAATGACATTACAGAAAATGGGGTTGTTATTTATTAAATAAATAGACGGAATCAATATGGAAATGAAGACATTAAGGAAGGATGTAATTAAATTATAACCAAAATGTAATCGACTTCTTAGGCTTTGTCAGAATAGCTGCCGTGGACTTCGACAAGTATGACACTCCTGTTTTATTATCATCCAATACTTGGCGCATTGCAAGATATTACGAGAGGAATGAATGGATCACAAATGTTTGTTCTTGATGTAACGAAAGATTCGAGGAGTTCCGGATGCTACACAGTTGTTTCCTGTCCGCTTGGTTCCTTTAAGGAAGTATACCTGTCCGATGTGTCCCTGAAATCTACGGTTAAATTATAATATATTGTAATTATCATAACAAATTGTATTTCTTGTTATCTATGGTCTGAAATTTCTTTGAATTTTGAGTTATACACAATAAGCATAATCTTACGTTGTTTGCATTCCATCTGCAGTTGGCATCTGAATTGGTTCAGATCTCCCATCCTCCTCTATTCCAATCCAAGTTCTTCGTTTATTAATCATTTTTCCAATTATTATCGTTTTTCCTTTAATCTAGAACTGAATGCACTTTTCAAAGTGAAAAATCCACAACTTTTTGACGAAATTATTTAATTCAAGAAATAATACATCATAAAAATACAAAAATAATACTTGGATTGTGTCGTTTTACTCTGATTCTACCAGGAAATGTTATTGAGAACAGCCTAGATAAATAAATGAAAGTATCAGCTCATAGAATTACCATATTGGCAAGAAACTACGATGTTCTCATGAATTGCATATTAGCACGATATAGGTCAAATAAGCAACTCTCACACTCGAATTTACCGGTAGAATATTTTTTCCATTAAATTTTCGGGAAAATAATGTTGAAAAATTTTAATTCAAAAATGTTTTAAATCTTCACATCAGCTTTAGTTAAGACATAGAACCAACGATTATAATCTGAAGCTGATATATGGGTCGAAATATTTTTTGAATTCTGAATTTGTTATTCCAAAGAACGTTTTATTAAAAACTTGCAGACTAAACTGGATATTTTGGAAAGCACTTAGGTGTAAACATTCAAATTAGAGAGGAGTTGCGGCACATTTTGGAATAATTAAGAGAAGCAACCTCAACGCTGTGATTAATTTTAAATGGCTCCAAATCACCCTTCAAAAGAAGACACTTTTCGGAGTTGGCTCCAGGTGTTTCTTGCAGTAACTTTGCATGCCTTGTGGATTCCTTGTCAGTCTGAAATATATTCCTGTCCATGAAAAATTCTAAACGCAGAAAGAATAAAAATACTAATTTCATGTCACATAACACAATTTCGAAATGTTCTGAAACGCTTGAAATTTAATTATAGCAAACAGTTCTTGTTAACAACATACAAGACTGACTTTTCATATTTGGTAGTTAAAAAATTAACAAAAAACCTCTTTTTTTCGCTTCAGCTCCCAATCCTCGCCCATTTGTTTGATTTCCATCTGATTATGTCGATAAAGCAATGTACAAATCTCATCATAGTATTCTGAAAGATAAGCCTCAAAGCTTCATTAGATAGCAATTGGTATTTTTTGAAAAAGTGGCAGATTTTAAGTGGTTTTTCAACTAGTAAACTCGATATAATTCTTAAAATTTAAAAAAGAATTAACTGCCAAAAATAGGCACATATAAGCAGGAATTATCAGATATCAGGTAAAAAATTTTTGTTGGGAAAGCTGTGAATTGAAGGATAAATTTCAAAAAAAGTAGAGGAAATGATTGTTTAGATTAGTAAAATATCTGAAAAAAGTGGCAAAGGAAGAATAAATTATGAAAAAGAAGCCATGAGACTAAAATTGAGCAGACACGGAGTTTTCACACCGGTATGATCACCTTTATCAAGGAATTGTTGTTCTTCTTCTTCGCACCTTTCTAAATCATCCGTTCCTCTGCAGCAACATTCTACATAACAATTTAATGCTATTACTAGTGATAAAATGATAAGAATAAGTGCCAAAATAGATATCGCCATTTGTAACGCAGTGAAATTGTTGTTAAACAACTTTGCAAACATTCTTCATCGCAATAGATGAACTGATGAGATCAAATAGAACACGAAATATGGTTAAGACGAAAAAGTCCAAATATTGGCGAATCTACCATCAGTGGCCCGCAGAAAATTTCGTTTTTGACGTAAATTATTTTGTCAAATGACCAGAGCGAAATGAAACAAATTCCAAATCAATGATTGATAACTGTAACATTCCTTTAATTAATGGATTAATATTTGTCTGCAGGAGGACGATTCCAGAAATTAACTCGATGATTAGATGAAGGACTACTAATGTGTCAGATCTGGGAAAAACGAGATTAAATCAATCAGCCTGGGCATCGTTGTAAGTGTTTAATGACTAATTGCTAAAATATGTCTGAATGGACAGTTATAATAGAAATGGAACAAGCAGAGTTGTGAGATTAGAATTCAATGCTCACCTGATAAAGTAAAGGTAATGATGAACGAAGGAAATTAATGAAAAAATGTTGGATGATTTCTAACAATTGATTGAGTGAGTGAATTTTGGTATGAATAAGGCATCATTTTAATAGTACCTTTCACTGTAGTGCTGAAAATGAATAACCAGTTATTGCATTCATTCCACATTTAATGGTGAATTCGAATATCGATGAATGACTGTCAATAATTTTATAAGCTTAAGTGCCATAATTGTCATATTCTAGATGGCTTTAAAAAATTTTATCAAAGCTGATGTTTGATAGAAAAGCGGTTTGATAAATCGAATTAATAATGTGGCAGGCGAAGAGAGGTTCAAATTGTGAAGATACTAATAAAAAATTCTTTGGCTAATAAGAGGTTCGGAAGAGAATGGTCATGAAAAGAGAACAATTTGTCCTCCCTTATGATATAGAGACATATTATGAAGGTGTGAAGGACAGCGCAGCCATCTGAAAGATCCACTATGTGGAAATTTGTTCATTAGAATTAATGTCCTCAGCAATCATTGAGAATGGCACCAAGGACAGCGATATCTTGACAATCGTGCTTTTCTTCACAGGAAAGATGAATTGATGTTTTTATTGTGGAATAAAAAACATCATCAGCTAATATCGTATTACATAATATCATAATTCATCATAAATTCTCTTATTGTCAACAAATCCGAAGAAGGGATATGAATGGTAACTGTTTACATGCTGAATCGCTTTAAATATAAGAAAGCACTCTCTCTGGAATGTTATTAATACTTGACGAGTTTCAAAAATTTATTTCAGAAATTTATTAACAATCTGAGAAACAAAAGATGAAGTACTGATTTGTAAATGTTGTCCTTCGAAGGCTAGCAAGTGCAATCGTTTGCTCTCCAACAGCTCCCGTAGGCCGAGGCGATCCTGAAATTATCAATTTATTCCGGGTGAAGAAAACATTTATCGTGGTTTTTAATAAACTGATTTACTCAAAAAGATTCATATTTTATTCACGTTCTGAACCGAAGTTATAAAATGATCCAGGAGAAAAGATTTTATCAAAATTATCACTTCAGTCAGAGTTGACTATATGTTTTACCATCGCCTTATCATATCCGTGTTGTTTTGTCTATGACATTCAAAAGTGAAATGTCGTCAATCATTACAGACATACAAAACCTAACAAAAATAACATACCTTTGGGAAGAAAAAGAAAATTTCCAACCTCTGTGTAGATTTCTGATTTTTCGAGAGGAACGATCTTTGATGTGTCGTTCTCAAGATAATATTCGAACCACTGCAAGCATCACTTTTAAATTATGAACTGAATTAGTTAAACACAGGAAAAATAGTGCTTATTTCCGCAGAAAAAAAGCAAACTCATATAATCATAAAATGATTCCTTTCAGGCGTAAAAATGAATTTTCTAATCTAGAAGATGAAAAATCTTAAGGTGGCATCTTTCATAGATAGGATTTGGTTGATGTTGATCCTATTGCGAGGCTTGCAGATACTGATAGATCACTGAGATACGAAACTGCTATGAGGAAATGAGATATGATTAAGTGTTACGATAGAGGATATAATTAAGAGAAAGAAACTTCGGTTAAACAACTCTAATTTAAAAACTGCCTCATTAGTCCAGAAGCTATTAAAATCTCGGTTTAGCGTTCAATCAGTGCAATGTAATGAATTTATACAAGAAATCAGAAACCTCCGATTCTCGCGGCACTACCATTGTGTCATTCAAAAATTTCACTAACACCAGATTTTGTAGTTTCAATAAATTTTCTTTATATGTTTCATTTAGATTCTGAAAATGAGGATCTTTTAGCTTTAAATAAATGATTGTTGAGGTTATCAGTGCAACACCTTTGAGTGCTTTCATATTCCCAAACTAATGTCGACATATTCATTTCCATATATTTTGTTAACCAAAAAGGTTTAAAAAGTAGAATAACCATACTCTTTCATTGTTGATATCAGCAAGAAATATGCTACTTTTCCGGTAGGTTTCTTCATCTAACGGATCATGCCAATACTGTGCTTGGACTACTCTTAAACAGTAAATTAAGAGGATGATGAATTTATTGCAAATTAGCTGTGAGTCTCCCCGATAAATACAAACCAACAAATAGGGTGAAATATTTGTTTAGAAAGTTGGGAGAATGCAGAAAAAGTAAACATGAAAGAGAATTGCTTTTGATATCATCGAGTTGTAAATGCATTAAAATGAAATAGAGAAGCGAAACAAACGTATTCTGGACAAAGCCAACGTATGCACCCCACTCTAGTAGATTCCTCACACGATCACAGATGTAACTTTCAGCAGGACATAGCGGTAGTCCAAATACTCCCTGATGTTGTCCACCAAGGGAAATCAAATTTTTCATTTGTGGAATTGGGCAACGTTGTGCCACAGCTCGCCTGTATCATACTTTAATAAGCTTATAAACATGAAAAGTATCTTCTATAAATGAGATCTGCAAGAAGAGATAGTGATCAGAATTATTGCATATGGCATATATATTTAAGACTCGAGCAGTACTACCATTCGAGTCTTTGTAAGAGAACAAGAATCGATTGTATAAAAAATTTTTAAAAATTAAAATTAAAAGTACAGGAATTGTGCGCCCTGTGAGAAACCAATAGAATTATATCCATTTTTTAATTTTTCATCCTTCTGTATGCTCTGACATACCTCCGCTACCTGATCGTTCACATTTCCAAAGAAACCATGCTCTGTATCCTGAAAAATATCCACTGGTTATGAAAGTTCAAACAGATGAGCTTTCAACAATTACCATACGGAAACAAACCATTACAACGTTGGATCCTATCATTATTGAATAAATGTAGACATTAGGGATATTCTGCTTCAGTATTTTTTCTATTCTTCCCAAACTTAACGGATTGCAACAACTATCACCTGAAAATTTCTTATGCAACGACGAAAGTAAACAAACGTTAAAATTAATAGTGGGATTTGTGCTTTCGAAAATTTAAACAAGTATTCGATCGCTGGCCACTACCTGAGTAAGTTTTCGATTCTGTAAGTATGATGACAATTCAAAAAATGTATTAATTAAATTCCTCGAATACCATGCACATGTGTACATATATGTATGTATATATTAATATTTATTTATATGAGAAAGTCGATTTCCAACTTTCTGGAAAAAAATGTGGAAATTTTGGCAGGAAGAAAAATTACCCATGCCGTGCCAGAGTACAATTGGTGTTGGCTCCACATTACCGAGGATTATTCGCAGGAATTCGGTCACAGAATTAGTAGTGATTGTTGCCGATCCGGTAGAGAGCAGGCAAGCAATGAGAAAAACGCAAATAGTTACCATTTGTAGTAATTGTCTTCCAATTAATTTAGAAATAAAGAATTTTATAGCAAGGAATTTTCTGGAAGATTAACAAAAATCGATGTTTTTTTGATAAACGAATCGATGTTTTTTGATAAACGATGCACGGTAACAGCAAAAAATGTAAACACACAAAGCATTGGTTCTTGGATTGTGTGACCTTTAACCATTCAGGGGTCACGACGAGATTAGAGACTAATAAGTGTTACTTATTATATAATTTGCTCTCTCCACCGTTCCTACTTCAATTTCCACCGAAACAAAAACTGAATTATCCGAGAAGTTCTGCGTTGTATTTAAGGTGTTAAAAGGGAATTTGTTAGAATAAAAATGAAATATTAGTAAAATGGAATTGGTCGGTGTTCGAATTGCAAGGAGTCAATTGCGAAGGATAGCTTTCCTCTTCCAATGATCCTCAATGATCACAACAGCTGGTTCTACAAGCACGAGCACCACTTCTCATTAATAAATTGATAAGTTTTTGGCTGGTTTGCGGTCTTTGTAAAAATTGTCACCATTTTTCTTATTTCATCGAAAGACACATCGTTTAGATTGGTTTTCACTTACAGAATATCTTTTTCTAAAATGTGAATGACATCGTTTACAAGGTACTTCTATTCTTCTCATTTTTCAGATTTCATTCAAAATTTAAATCCTCTCGGTACCAATCACATCGATGTTCTATTCGATAAAGAGAAAATGTCCAAGTTGGGTTGAAGTAAAAAAGTTTCCTTCTTATTATTTCTATGAATTTGAAGATTCGTGATAGCTCGTAATTTTATTGTTTCCCACACTACGGATATTCAAGAATATGACTTTTCCCAGTTGCTGCAATAAAGTTTTGGATGAGGTTAGAACTCAGGAAAACGAGTAAATGAGCCAATAATGGTGGAGTAGCGCTGTTTATTACTGTGAATTTAATTGTGATATCGCAGTACACCTGCAATTTTTGTGGGAACAGACACCAGATCTTATTGCAATTTGATTAAACACTTTAAAATTTGCATAGCAAATTTTAATTGTAATGACATTTTGCTTAAGATGCATCTAATTTGATAGTGTGGATGTTCTTAAGTGATGGCAAGTCAGCTCCAGGTTTACGAGTCGTTAGTTCTTCTTTTTCCGTTTCTTCGCCAGGCATATGATCAGGCAGTTTCTTGCCTCGAGTTTCTGGTACGATGAAGATGTAGAGAAGGAAATCAGCCAGGCAAGTGATGAACATCAGGAGGAACGGTGCTGGAGGCCAATGTTTACTCTAAAATAGTTCACAGTTTATACCACAAAGCAAATTATTTAGATTTAAGCCTTCGTACATCCCGAAATTGACCAAACAAATAATTGTTTTAATTTAAATATACCGGTATGAAAACAAGTGGACTGATAATTGTTCCGAGACGATTGAATGTTTGAATAAAAGCAATTCCAGCACTGCGTACTGGTGTCGGAAATAGCTCAGTTGGCTGAACATTGTTCAGGACGAATAATTCGGTACACATCGCTGCGGCAAGTAATGATGAGTAACGAGTGAAGGTGACAATTGCATGAATCAATCGGTCACCTAAATGTAATGACTGCATGTAACGTTATGGCCGCTAACGATTCATTCTCCCTTTGCCGTGACTTACTATCTTTTCATGTACCTGTGACATCAGGTAAGTGATAATGCATACTGATATTCATCCAAGATTGAAATATTCTACAATTTAGAAGAAAAGTCAGACATTTAACAATCATCAACTTACCTTGTCCACCGGCTTTTACAATCGCTTTATATTCTTCAATTTGGTGCCCTGGAAAACAATTAGTTGTCAGCAGTAAGTAATATGTGATAAGAGATAAGATTTGAAAAATTTAATCTGAAAATGTTCCATCTGTCAAGTTCGTGCTTGGAAGGTGGTCACAATCCGCATTTTATACTTTACAGATTTAAGAATTAAAACCAGATATTGGAGGATCAAAAGGTTGAAATAATCATCCAAACTTTCATTTCTTCTGGTAAAACGTCAAGTTCAATCAGATGAACAATTAAAGTTGCCGTCAGTGCACAGGAAAGTTAAAATGAGTTTGACATGACATCCGCTTGTCAGCTTTCCATCTTTGTCAATTTCATTCAAATAGTTTGCAAAATGTTCGATCAAAACATACATGCAAATAAATAGATGATAAAAATCATTCCCATCATAAACACGATAAATCCAGCTGATAAACAATGCAACAAGCGCCGGCCAACACGTTGAATTGTAAATTCAAGTATGGCGGCAATAATGTTGATACCATAACGTGCGGCACCTAGGATGATCACATTCATATAGACCGTACCCGCCAATGCATCCATATTGTAGGCAATGCCGTAGCTGATGAAACTTGTTGAAAACCTCCAAAAATCAGTTTTAAATATTCTGAATTTGGTATAAACTTCATTTTGAAATTTAATTGACGTCATGCATTGCTAGTTTCAAATGATTATCCATAGGTCCAATTTCAGGTCTTAAATGCAACCGCACAAAATTAAGCGGTTTATGTCTAAAATTTAAATCAGTTCCTCATCGAAATTCATTTAGGACACACAGACTGATGGCAAAGACGATTGTGTAGCTGCCCAATTTACGATCTGTGAACAAATGATAAAAATAGTAGTTCCGATTAGCTTTACTCGATTTCTCTGTCTGAAATTTAGGGAAAAATTAAGTAAATAGGTGACAAGAGATAATAGAGAACAACTGCCACCTATTCAGCTTTACCGTTTTTGAGTCTGCAACTGGATTTGTGCTATTGAATTTATTTGATTTTTTTTCTTCTTTTGATATATTTTTTAAATGTATATTAGTAGAAATCAGAGAAAAAAGGCTAATTTCTATTTCGTCCAGCTGGCCCAAGGACATATGATAAACGAGTACTGTACTGCAGAGAGAATGAAAATGAAACCTCCTCTTCGACGGATTTTTCAACAATATAAGCTATATGCTTCGCTTTCTCTGGCGACACCTTTTCATCCCATCTTTTAATATAAACTGCTGCTTCTGCGGCTTGCTTACCTTGACCTTTTTTGATAAGCCATCGTGGCGTATCTCTTAGATATCTGCAATACAAATTCAGGGCTACTATGTATGTCAAAGAATGTGTATGTCATTGAAATTTGTTTTTGCTACTGGAAATTTAGAAAAAAGATGCATCAAGAAGACTAACGGAATCATTATCAACGGTAAAGCGGTTAATCCAGCAGCTACTCTGGATAGTGTTTTCCAGTCATTACTAAGATAGGCAATACCGGACAAGATGATGTAATTTGGTGAATAGGTGACCACCGTGGCTATCCACATTCGATGCTTGTCAGGAAGATTTTCCATGAAATATGGATTGCTCACACTGAACAAATTAAAAATGATTTATTAGCATTTGGTTTCAGATTATAAATTACCATTTTCAGTAACTATCCATTCCAGAATTAGTTCTGCTTGACAAATCAGTAAGCAAATGGCAAAATGCGCGTACAGTCAATCCTTACAAATTTTTACAGCTCGTGCACAAAGTCCCTTTGTTCCAAAACATCATGACGTTACTGGTCAACATCACTCAGTGACTAATCACAAACATATGAGAGATCAGAAAAATACATAGATGAAGCCCGATCAAAATTACTAACCAATGCTTCCCACCTGTGAAAACCATATCAAAGAAACGAATAAAAGTGAATACAATGAATGAGGGAGCGAAAGACGTTGCTAACAACGATATCATCATTCCAATGGTACCAATAAATAAGACCTGAAAATTTAACTTCATACTTTCCCTACTTTTAGGATTATTGCTGGGTTATAGTGGCAAACAACAAATCAGGAATTACGTCTTTTGAAATTGGAATTATGAAATTGTAAGGATCCATGACGATCGGATGGCAAATTGAATAAATAAAGCAGGGCCTTTCTTGAATTAAAAACTTTTTGCTTTTAAATGGATGCTTACAAAAGTATCTTTGAGAATATTTTAAGTTATCAAGCCTTTCAAATGAGCGTAATGAACCTTTTTTCTGCCGTAAATATCAGCAAAATTACCGGCGACGACTGCGCCTATCATTAAACCAATATTTTGTAGTGTCGTGCCTAGTTTAACATATTCAACTGGTACTTCAAACTGAAAATTTCCATTGCTTGTGCACTATTTCATTTCTCAATAAGGCTGGAATGAGTTATTGAGAAACTTAGTATTTTCAAAATCCGATCAGTCATTCCGTCTAAAAAATATAGGCTTAAATTTTATTTTATTTGGGCGACACTTCAAGTATCATCAGCATACATCATTTGTAATCGGCATGAAATCGTAGTAACTCGAGCCGCAGAGTACTTTGGATTCATTAATGAAAACCCAACAGGAACCATTTGATGAGCAGTTCTTTGACGCGATATATTCCGGATATTGCTTATCGCAAAAGTCCTTCACAGTTGGCTTTCGGTCTAAAATTTTTAGCCAGTTCGATTTAGTCGAGATTGTTACTACCTATTTAATTAATTGTGTAAATTCTTCCTTTTCTATTGCTCCTCACTTAACTCCTCTTTCTCTCTCCCTCTCTCTCTTTTTTCTCATTATTAGCTTTTCATTTATATTTGCAATCAGTTATGCGTTGAACAATGCCGGTGCATTTAAATCTTCTCATTGTTCTCATGACCATAAACAATTATTATCAGTTGACAGAGATGACAATTGATAACTATTGCGACTTTTCAAACTGCTGCCAAGAAAGCTGAAATTTTTCAAAAACTTCTTCAATTTATACTGTAAACAATTAAGGGCAATATTTTTCCAAAACAAGCTCTAATTAGATCATACTTTCTGAACTACAATCGACTATAACCAAATATTGCGTGATTGGCAAATATTGCGTAAGTGTTATAGTTTACAAGAATAATGATAACTCACTGGAGTTCATTTCAATTGTAATGACCCAATCATATTTAACTGCATTATTTTACAAGCAATAAATATATTTTGAACAATAAATGGGAACACTGAAATTAGAACTGACCAGCAAATGTCATAAACAGAAGATTGCACACTTGCGTAAGCACCATCAGAAAATAAACGAGAGTCAGGAATGAGACATATTTTCGACAAGACTGCAAGTCGGATAGTTTGAAAGATTCGCCGGTAGATTCACTTCTTCTTACTGTCGTTATTACGCCACTGGATGGATGAACTGTACGTGACATAACCGCTGAAGATGACATTAATAGAATTCCCAGCTTAATGCATCAATGGATTCATTAAGACTTTCTGAGATGGCTGTCCCTGAGGTTAATGGGAGGAATAAATCATAATTTTTCTTAAATTTACGATTATCACCTTAGAAATCATGTTACTTCCATCTGTTCTGCAAGAATTCTTTAGCAGAACAAGCTAAAACAGAGCGAAAATGTGTTTGATTGAAAATACTAAACGAATTTGTTGCAATGACTAAAACAGCTATGAGTCAAGTGCAGAATGAAGTTATTTCAAAAAAAAAGAAAATATCAAATGACGTCGGCTACTTCAATCATTCCATAAGCAAAAAAAAAAGCACGTTTGTATTTGAATGCGAAATGATTGGCGGAATTGTCATGTCATTTAGTCTTACTTAGTTATCGTAAAATACTAAAAGCATTTGGATATGAGCACCATTTTCCTCATTAGCACAAGATTTTGGGATCAATCAGTAACGCCATATTTCTATTAGATTAAGATAAAAACAAGTTATTGCAGCTATACTTGGTAAATTCTAGAAAATGATCGTTGTTACCAACAAATATGACCTTCACTATTAAGGGTCAAGCTAACCCAGACATCTTCTCCCTATTCTTAAGTACACAAAGTTCTCGAATTTTTAATCTGACTTTTAGTTCTTTAAAAGTTTCCACATTTCTACCACTCCGACCAAAATGATCGAAATAATACGATCCCGCTCTATTACTGTTCTGTCCCCAAATTGCCATGCGTTATGCGTCATCACTCTTCTTGTATATTTTGTTTACATTTTCGCATCCTTATATAAATAATGTCGCATATAGTCACCACTAATTAATTTAATAGCCAAAAATTCTTGAGATTCAAGCAATTAATTCCTTTCACACATTGTAACGTCATCGTAAAGGGCATCATTAGAGAAACATCACATGAGAAAATTTCTTTAATTAATAGGGACTCATTTCACCTCATCAAAGATAATGTCTGGAACACTTCTAAGTTAAAAGACAGCCATCCGCTAAGTTCACGTAATTACGTAGTAGGCAACTTTAATAAAGTCGTGATAACTTATCATGAGCAGATCTAGGAATGCCACAGATCAGAAGAACAGAATGCTAGTTTCGTTGATAAATCGCTCTCTCTCTCTCTCTCTCTCTCTCTCTCTCTTTCTCTTTCTCCTGCTTTAGCAGAATTTTTTCAAACAGTTTTCAAAACTTCCTTAGTTATGGTTTTTCTTAATTTGATTAGAAGTGATCAATGAAATCCCATTAATGTAAGCATTAAAATGGAGAACGTGCAAAGCTGGAGGTACTTTGTGAAATGAAACATTTCAAATTTCGAGGCCAATTTGAAGAAAGGCTATTAATATGCATAAAATGTATGGAAGAACATAATCAAGCTGTGAACACAGGAAACTAGTGTTCTATGAAAGAAACAATGAATATGCGCAAATGTGAGCGCAAAGTATTGGCTTATTTTTCTGTTTCTTTTCCTCCCATTGATCAATTACAAGCACCGAAAAAAAGGACCGTCGGGAAGAAGGAATGATTTCCAGTAATGAAGGAGAGGACGGGAACAACTGATTTCACCCTTTCTCCTGAAAGGTTGTTCCGATTCATTAAGAGATGGACGGCAATTAAAATCAAATTTCATCAAAAAGCAGTGAAGGAATTTGTTGAATCAATTGTAAAGAGTACCTTGACAATAAAGTTAGCATTTCGAAGAGAAGAATTATTGCTAGAAAAAAAAACGTGATCAAAGTTCAAATAAGTAAGCAAAGAAGCTTAAACAAAGAAACATAGATCTTTGGGTCGTCTTGTGACTCAATCTTAATGCGGTTAAATCAAATGTTTATTATTCTTTTAATAATATCACGCCTAGAAGATCGAAGTGTACTGTAAAAAGTAAAAGAGGGTTTAATTCTCAAGCACACTTTCCTTATTCTAAGTGATATCTAATGTGGTTGTGAAATGAACCCAAGATAGTTGAGTAGCTAGACTCATCATGCTATTGAATTCATAGAAAATTGGGGTTGTTAAAAGCGCAGATACGAGCACAGTTCAATATCTCATTAAACTTTTAAATTAAAGTTATTCCTGGAAAGTAGATGAAAAGTAAAATTTAATTGAAGAGATAATCACCTTCACTTACAAATAATCTGATGTGCATAGTCTGCGAATTTTATCGGTTTGATTTGAAGCGACAAACGAGGAATGGACAGTGTTGCAAAGATAATAATCAGAAAGTTACAGTACAAGAAGTCAGGTAGAAAAGGAAGTTAGAGCATATTTATGGGTTGTAAAATAAGGTCATTGTGATGAGAAATTCGAAGTTTCTGAATGATATTCTTGATATCGACTAAGCATGAAAATTTGTCTTTACCCCTTTGACCTTATTGTGAATTTCCACTAAATTATATTATTATTATTATGCGAGATGAAATGACCTTGGAAATGGATGGCATTCGAACGGTAATTTGCAGTGTCATGACATGCTTTTAAACTACTTTGCAGCAATCGATGGAAACTTTTTGAAACATAAGATTCTATTGAAATATGAAATGTAGAAGTGAAGTGATTGAATGCCTTATTTGTTTGATAGATGTTCTGCCGAATTATAATAGTCTTGGTTATTGGCATAGCCTATATACCGAAAAACTCCACTTCTCGCCATCAACAATAAGCAACAAGGGAAGTGTTGAACACTGACCAGGTCATTTATAATATATATTTAAGTGACCATCAGCAGTAAGATAGACGTTCGTTGTACCTAGTCATATTTGATTTCATTTTAGTAAATTATTGGCTTTGGTAATAACCATAGCAAACATTTTATTCATTTTAATCAAACCACCAAATTGAAAGGGAGAAAAGTCCTAATGTTTATTTTAATCTTACCGGTCACTAGGTAATAACATATCATATCATATCATGTCATATCATATAAGACATTATTATACAAAAGACTTTGAAGAACTATTTGCGCAATAGGTTCTACTAAATGACTGGAACTAGCGTAAAAACTTCATACACAGATAAGGACTTGAGGATGCATAATATATGTCCATGTGGACGTATACTTCCTTTTGCAAACAATTTTTCCGTCTTTATGGGTGCCTTCTTTTGTATTTGAATACATTCAACAAATTTTAAACGAAAAGAATCGTTATAATTTGATCTATTTTCCAGCTTATTTGTTGGTGACAAAGATAACCAGAGTATGTTTTAAAACTTGATCACTCTCACAGAACAGGAATACATTGAATTCAAAATTTGCATTAATGATCAAATAGCAAAGCGTAAAGAAATAAATAAGTAACACCCAATGATTTAAAAGTACAACCAATTATAAAAACCAACAAAACTTATTATCACTATAAATATAATATTTTATTATTTCAAACAATGACATAACCTTCGAAAAAAAGCCACACACGAAGAACAGTTAAAAAACTCAATATTTCTAATCTAAATAACTTGAATGATTATCATTAGAAATAGCCAAAAACATGGTAAAACAATAAAGAACAAAACGAAACAAAACAAAAACTTCATTAAAGAAAATATTTTAAGTGGTTGTAGTTAATTAAAGTAGCAACAATAAAACATATCCTTATAACCATGTAAAAAAAAATGAAAATAGCAAAAAACTATGCCAAAAGGCAAAAAAAGCAATTTTTCATAAAATAAATTACATTTTCATTCCATTCAATATTACAAACAACCAAAAATGAAAACTGAATCTCAATGTAAACAAAAAAATTGCAACTTTCAGCCATCAAATATCAAACAAATAATAATCGCAAAGCTTCTAAATTGCGTAATAATCAACGAGATATAATACACTTCTACCCCAGAAAAGATAGTACGGAAATGTAAGTACTCAAACCCTCCACCAAATTACATTACCCAACACACAGAAATTTATAAAACTGAAAAATAACAACAAAAAAAGGCAAGAGATAACAGATAAGAAGTTTTAAAATTAGTTTAGAAGGCTTAAAAAATATATCTATAATATAAAACCAATCAAAAAACTCTCGTCTTTTCATGAAGAATATACAACATCGGTGTAGCGCAACACAATAATACAAAAAAACTATTTACATGTCTCAGTCCCGTCAACTCCTGAATAATTTGGTAAAAATAAAAATAATATAAAAATTTCCTATACGCGATCCTCAAAAGAAGATCAGAAATTTAAAAAAATCTTAAAAGTTAAAAAATTTTCAGACATCTTTGTCATATTACAATCAATAATTTTTAATAAAAAATAATTTAAATAAAACATTAGCAAGAAAAATACTAAAAACTTCATTTATACTTGAAATTATCATAAAAATGAGAACATTTCACTTGATTACTTTTACGCCATCACGTTGAGACTGTGATTTAAAAAAAAAAATCACCAAACAGAAGGTAACTTTATATGAAAATTTATGTTTATAATAAACATTTAATAACTAATCGAAAAAAAAAACAAAACTAAGCAACAAAATTTAAAGCAAAAATAAAATTAGAAAAATAAAAATTATAAAATGACCAAAGCATCAATCATTTTAAAAAAAAATTTGTAAAACACACACATTTATGCTGCAAAGCAGTTTTTTAAACTCATACAAAAATGTATATAAATTAACAATAAAAATAAGTTTTATCAATACAAAATTAGGATATCATCATATTCGTGGAAACAAAAAATACCAAGTCCTGATATTTTGTTTCTATTTTTCATAAATTATGATAAAAACCTCCACTGATATGCAACACTAAAAAATAAAATCAAAAAAAAAATCAAATTCCTAAAAATCTTTTACCCAGAACCAGATATTTTCACAATCAAGTCAAAAAATTTAACTCACTGAACAACTCATCAGAGATCAACCCTTTCAACATCCTAAAAACATTATTCATGAATCTGTGATTAAAATAAACCAGAATAAAACCATTTAAAGCATCTATCATATGAGACACTTAAGAACAGCAAGATAATGAATAACACAACTGTCGCCAGCATCTAAATCATCTAGGGATTTCATAAAGGAATTAAAACATAATTTACCTCTGTGTCATATTCATAACTTCAGTACCACTGATTACAACAACCAGTCATAATAACCAAAAAATTAATAATTAAATGTCTATAAAATTAACTCAATCCTGCAACTATCCCTATGCTTCAAAGTAAATTTTAAAAGAATTTACATAAAAATAAATTCCAATTTTAACTTAAAAAACAGTAAAAACCCGCCAAAAAGAATAACATGAGAACAGTAATTGTAGAAATAATAACGGTAGTGTATATAAGGATTAATGGGAATAAAGAATGCATAACTTTGCAAATAAATTATTAGCTTAAAAAACTTTGTTTGGAAAATAAAAACACCAAAAACAATAGTGAAAAGCCAAAAGTGAAATTACAATGCTTTCATTGTGGCATCACAATAAACTTCTAGATGTAAACTATCATGACAAAATAAATTAAATTAAAGTCAAAAAACATATAGTTGCAAAAAATAAGAAATAATTTCACAGGAATGACAAATAATAGAAGAAGCAAAATAAATTGAAATGATAAAATAGTCAAACAGTGCGATAAATTATCCTCATTATTTCTCAAAAATCTTTAAAACAATTGGAAACTTATCAATAGCGAACGTGAAAGTATGAACACCAAAAAGAATCATGAAAAAACAGTAGAAAAATAAAAAGCCAGCACAGCTCAAGGATTAAAGAAAGAAAACAATAAATGGCACTCAAAGACACCAGATTTTAAAAAACATTAAATTGGAAGTCTTGTGAGAAAAATTGCGAACTAAAAAGTTAATAATAAATTTTAAAAATCCTAAATTACCAAACGTACGCAGCTCTGTATGAAATAGATAAAAACAACCGAAACCAAGCAATAGATGATCGCTTGAAAAATCCCATACCTTTTCAAAAATTTTCAAAAAAACTTGAATAAACAAGCAAAACATGAAAATACCAAAAGATAAACCGAAAAAAAATAATAAGCAAAAGACAAAAACAAAAATCGGTATATACCCATTAACATATCAAAACAAAATCGGGGTAAGTTCTGCGATAAATATAATCAAACACACAATTAAATAAAACAAAAAATAAAAAACTCATGTCGAGAAGTCGGACAACCAAAGTGTGAAAATTATCATATTCCTTTAAAAGGAAAACAGCAAAACCCGCACTAGAATATTTGAGATTAAATCCATTAATTAACTCACTTCCATATCAGGAAAATCGAAGGTAGCGGGGTGTAAATCTAACAAAACCAAACAAACAAGTTAGAAAACAAAAAGAAACGTAAATTAATCTAAAGACAAACAAATCCCTTACTGAACAATAAAAAGTAAGTAATTAAACAGAAAATGAAATTTCACAAGAACAACTCTGAACACAATTACATATTTCACTATTAAAACCGCACTTGATATCAGTAAAAATACCTAGCAACATAGTAAAACAAACAAATACACCAACTGAACAGAATATAAAAATTTCAAAATACCGAAAAAAAAACAAAAAAGTAATGCAGTGAATCAAAAGAGAAACTGCCAAAATAAAACCAAAAATAAGTATAAACAAAAAAGACAATCAAGAAAAAAAACAAAACAAAAGCTCCTTTATCTTCGACAACTTAAAACTACGAAATAAAACTTGAAAAATACTGGAATACTCAACCTTATTGGGACCATATTGAGAACCACCCAAAAATGACACTTCAACGAAATCAAGAAAGTAGTAATCTGTAAAATAGGAAACAATCACAACTAAATTCAAATCTAATAAAAAATAAACAAAGTAGAATCCAAAGAATTTACAATTCTTTCTTCTATTAATAAATAATACTCCAAAAATAGAGACAACTTTCCTCACTTCTATAACACCAAAACTTATACTCCCTCTAGGTCACTGACAAATGGTTTTACCACTTTATTTATTGAATTCACTAAAATATTAAAATAAAATTACTTTTTCCCAGGTTAAAAAAAATAAAATAGAAAATCCAAAATATTAATAATATATACAAATGATAATACATTTAAATATATGTTTTTAATGCTAAAATATTACAAAATTACAAATTAGCATTAAAAACTAAACAATCAACAAAATTCATTTAAAAACAGGGCTCTCCAAATAAACCAAGGCAACCTAAAGTCAGTAATACTTTTTAGGTGAAATATAACTTCATCC
>NW_018108181.1:0-2929 GCF_000183805.2 Loa loa | reverse complement strand
AAAATCCAAAATATTAATAATATATACAAATGATAATACATTTAAATATATGTTTTTAATGCTAAAATATTACAAAATTACAAATTAGCATAAAAACTAAACAATCAACAAAATTCATTTAAAAACAGGGCTCTCCAAATAAACCAAGGCAACCTAAAGTCAGTAATACTTTTTAGGTGAAATATAACTTCATCCTTAGGTTAATAAATCTAGATTACTTAGTACCAATCCAGTTACAAAACAAATTTTAAATGCTTTTTAATAAAAAAATTAGGAAATTGTTACAAAAATAACACAAAAAAAAGATGCCAAAGCAAATAGAATTAAATATTGAAATGTATAGGCGATTTTTATAGAACACTAATTAAAATACACTAAATAAACTAAGAGTAAGAGATATTATTTTCATATAACCAAAAGTAAAATCAACTTAGTCGTCATAAAACCAAAACATAACCTTATCCATACCAAAACTTCCAACATTAATAGAAAAAAAGTGAATCAACAACACCAGATGAAACTTCAAAACACACAAAATAGAAGAGCAAAATAGATTTAAAAAAAAGAAAACACAATAAGTAAGCAAAGAAAAAAACAAAAACTCAATAGTTAGTAAAACGAAAATTAGACGGTCGTATTTAAACACAAACAATAAAAATACTTCAAGAATAAACCTTTCGATTAAGAATCGAAAATTCTAAATTTCAAATAATTCCTTTTTTAAACATGAAAACAACCTCGAAATCACACAAACTTTTTTAAAAATCACACAAACTCACAACAAACGAAATCACACAAACTTCTTACGCATTTCTGAAAAAATTTTTAGCTTACTAATCAATAGTTAGTTATACAAAAATATGCGTAAAATTTTTTGGCGTAAAACCAACTACCTTAAAACAAATATATTTATTGCACTAGAAAGCCAGGAACTGCATAAATATTAATAATTTACTTATATTACTAATTATTATTGCAAGTAACTTATTATAGGTAATCCTTTTAAAGGATACAGAAAGATCTTTTGTTTCTAATTAAATTCAATTCCTATAAAGTATTATGCAATAATTTTATACAACACTTCAGGAATTCAATTTATCTTGGTATTTATTTATTCATATTCGAAATAATTTAATGCAATTGTATACTCCAAATTTTTAGATAGGGCTTAAAAATTCAAAAAAGGCGAAATTGATTTTGCAAAATAAGTATAAAGAAAAAATAAAACAGAATAAATATTTTACAACATAAAATTAACAATTTCAAACATATAATAAACAGAATATGAACTCTAAAATCGCCATTAATCAATAGATTATCATAGAGTTGAGTAGGATGCCGATTAAAATTGAATAACTTAACACGAAAAAAAATCAATAATAAAACAATAAACCCCAACAAGAACATGTAAGTCAATACTTATATTAAGAACATTACCCTGAATACTATTATTTATAACAAAATAATTATTATTGTACACAAAATAACGACCTATAATATCTATCAAAACTACATTATTTATTCATAAAGAAGATGCAAAACAGAAATAAAAATATGCCCATATTTTCAAACAAAACCAAACACCAAAGGATAATAATTAAACTCTATTTTATAATACTTATGAAATAAGAAAAAAAAATTATGTTTTACAAAGTACCAAAACCTGAAATTACTGCACTTATTATATTAAAAATATATCCAAAAAACTTAAAACAATGAAAACTTTGACCAAACATACAGTGTTTTATTTGCTCGACTAAATAAAAAATTACATAAAAATAAAATGGAGTACATAAAATAAAAGATTAAAATGATTGAAAAGATAATCAATAGGTTGATCAATAAATCTGCTCAAGTTAATCAAAAAAAAAAATTCAAATAAAACAAAAATGCAAAATATTATTCAAAGTAGTTTGGTATTTATTTGGTCAAACAAAAACTACCAAAACAAACGCAAAACTAAACATCAAAATAAACAGTTTACTGGAAGAGAACGTAAAGTATTAAAGGTAAATAAAAAATACCAAATACCATTTAGTTACAATATAAGCAGGATGGATTACAGAAATCGTTAGGTCATTCCAATTAAATCGGAAATATAAATTAAACAAAATTAAGATAAAACAAAAGTAATATTGAATCTATCGTTTAGTCAAAATTCAGGGAAAGGTGATTCTTACCATAATCGCTACGGTGATGTGATCTAGACTTCAAACAAGCAAAATATAAGAGAAATAAATGAATAATAACTGAAACAGTTAAAAATCAGAGTAAATAAAATGGGTAGAATAAAAGACTTTAAAGTATTTTCACAAGCACTAAAGCTTCCTTAAATTCATCAAACTAAATATTTATCTCAATAAGAAATAGAAATTATTAGACTACTGCAGCAACCGTGACTCATCAACTCATTTGTCCCCAAATTAACATATAGTCAGCGAACGGAATACCTATTAACAAAAAAATAAATACACAATCAAGTTCCAATAAGATACTGTCTTTCATAAATCAAACGCATAAAAATTTGCAAATAAATGAACAAAAAAAAAGTTGGAGACGACATTTAAATCAATAACATGAATTAATCAACCTAAATCAACTTTAATATTCTAGCTGAGCGGTAATCAGATATAATAAAATCTATTTCATATTTCGACAATTCATTCATAAAACAATCTCTACTAAAACTCATCAACTTAGCAGCAAAAATATTCCAAAAAAACATAGTATTGATTAAAATCATAGCAAATAACAAGAAAATTGAAATCAAAGTAAAAAGAAAAGTTATAATTAAAGGAAAGTAAAAATAAAAAATGGAATAAAACTAAAAGACAGTAACGATAATAATAATTAATAATAACAATAATAAAATAATAATAATAATAATAATAATAATAATAATAATAATAATAATAATAATAATAATAAT